>NC_091628.1:84024322-84324322 GCF_027580195.1 Bos mutus
TGTTTGACAAAATATTTTCTTTCTTTTAAAAAAAAAAATGTGTTTGAACAGAAACCATCCTCACAGAAAATGTATTTATCTGGCTATGGTGTGGAGCTAGCGATTAAGAGTACAGAATACAAAGCATTGGATGATACTCAAGTCAAAAGTAAGTTTATTCTCTATGTTTGTGTAGAAAAAATTTGGAGGGTTACATACTATCATTTAATCCTACACATGTTAATTTGAGGCTGGAGGCAATTTAATTTTAAACTAAAATGTATTTCATGTTATTATGCTCTCAGAAATTTCAAAAATTGGAAGTAGCATATTATTTTGGTTATATTCAATGGCTTCCCAGTCATTTTCAGCAACATATAAAAATTGATACTACATATAGGATTTGTAGAAGCAATAGATGAGGCTGCTTATGACTACGAGGGGGCTCACCCAGTTCAGACTGGCCTGTGATGTACCTAATCATCCCCTGGGGGCAAAGATTGTGGATCTAAAGGGGTTGTGTCATGGTAAACCTGAAACTCACTGGTAGCACTGCTTTACAAAGCTTGGTCTGAAGTATTTATTTTTAATAAAGTTAGTTTTGTATTGTGTTTTTGTTTTGAAATGGGATGGGAAAGTCCTGTGAATATTTGGTTAGATTGATTAGATCTGCAATCTACCAATCCAGTATCTATGTTCTGTGTACTGAGTGCATGCTCTAGATGAAAGAATCTGGAGATCTAAAAACGGTAAAGAATTTTTCGGATTCTTATGGAAATCTTTTATTACCTGGCTCATTGGAAATGTATTTATACCTGATTCTTGGTTAAGAATTTCTAATTCATTCTGTTACATGCTCTCTGATGCTGCTTCTGCTTCCGCTTTGTTTTTCTATTCAAGCTCTGGTCCTAGAGGCCTTGTTCTGATTACAGCTTAGCTCTAGTCCCTCCTACTGAGTGTGCTACAGATCAACATCTGTATTATTGCAATTGAAATCCTGCTGGTTGCTGAAAAAGTATAGCAGAAATAGTAATACCCAGATTTTTTATATTTCCATATAGCTTGTATATTGCTCTACAGTGCTTTATAATTTAGTGTCTTGTTTAGTGCTTCCCACTGGTAAAGAATCTGTCTGACAGAACAGGAGACATAAGAGACTTGGGTTCAATCCCTGGGTCAGGAAGATCCCCTGGAGGAGAGCATGACAACCCACTCCAGTACTCTTGAATGGAGAATCCCGTGGACAGAGGAGGCTGGCGGCCTGCGGTCCATAGGATTGCAAAGAGTCGGACACGACTGAAGTGACTCAACATGCACATGCACACACACATCTTATTTAACAGTCATGGTAGTAGCATAGGCATTTTCTAACTGTCCTTGGGCTTGTAGAAGTTTCTTTAAAAAGTCATGTGATATTCAACAATAAAACAATTTTAAAAAGTCATGTGATTACATATATTACCTATATTACAAACTGCAGGTTAACTTTTATCATATATTTGGAATATATCTTCTCTCCATTCTACTTGCCACTCCTTTAGTTCACTTCTTTTTTCCCCCCTCTGCTTATGACTATCAGTCTTCCAACTGACCTTCTCTTCAGGACCCTTAATCCTCTTATCTCCAAAAGAGAATAATCCATCTGTTCTCCACAGTACTTTCTGATTGAACTTCCTGTGTTCAATCAGAACTTCTGACTTTGTGATTCTACCAATTAAAAACCCTTAGTTACCTAAATAACTAAGTAACCCTAGTGGTTCCTTGTAACCTCCTCATAAATTAAAGTCCTATTACACAATGGAGCTTTCCACAGCTTGGCCTCTTTCTGCCTTCTTACTGCCTCTCAGACCTCTCATTTGTACCCTGTGGTCCTGTAACACTGCACTACTATACAGAACAATTTTCTGTTTCCTGGATGGGTCCATGTATTGCTCTGTGCCAAGGCTTTATGACCTCTGGAGTACTTTCATCCCTTAGCATATGTTGTTCCTCTGTCTGAAACCTTCCTTTCACCTCTTACTTGTCTGAGGCCTGCTCATCTTTTAAGAATTGTATGTCTCTGTCAGTACCTCTGAGATGGCTGCCTATGTTCCTGCTCTGTCAGAGGAGGATTTTTCCATTTTCTGTATTCCATATATTTTGTCCTTCCTTTTGGAAAAGTTTTAAACAGTCTGTTAAAGCTGTCTATTTGTCTCTCTCATTTACCACCCAGTAAGGTTTGTGTCTTTTGCATGTCTCCTCCTGGTGTCTATCTGGCAGGCAGTGGGCATTATAGAAGGCAGTCAGTAATGTTTACCTGATTAAAGCATTCCAGGGTTTTTAGTTGTGGTCTTAGAAGTCCAGACTCTCAGACGAATAAGAACGGAGAAGTGTACTTTATGCCCTCTGATGGAACATAGCCCCTTGCTGTAAAAGGTCACAGATTCTTACAACCTGAAGTACCCTCAAACACACCCTTACTACACTGTATACTATAACAATTTGGTAAGTAAAGGAGAGGGGAAAGGAAATGAATATAAAATATATCTTTATCCTTTGAGACCATGAGTTTTGGTGTCTATCTAAAGGTTTCATGATTATGTCTGAAGGTGTCAGAAATATGTGAAAACTCCTGTATGTTTTAGGGTTTAGATTTCTTGTTGGCATAAGAATAAGCCCAGGGTTTCTTGCAGACTTCTTGGTTTATCAGTTCACTCTAGTTCAATTGCTCATTAGAGTCTGACACTTTGCGACCCCATGTACTGCAGCACACCAAGCCTCTCTGTCCCTCACCAACTCCTGGAGTTTACTCAAACTCATGTCCATTGAGTCGGTGATGCTATCCAACCATCTTCTCCTCTGTCGTCCCTCTCTCATCATGTCTTCAGTCTTCCCAGCATCGGGGTCTTTTCCAGAGAGTCAGTTCTTCGCATCAGGTGGCCAAAATATTGGAGTTTCAGCTTCAGCATCAGTCCTTCAAATGAATATTCAGGACGGATTTCCTTTACGATGGACTGGTTGGATCTCATTGCAGTCCAAGGGACTCTCAGGAGTCTTCTCCAACACCACAGTTCAAAAGCATCAATTCTTCAATGCTCAGCTTTCTTTATAGTCCAACTCTCACATCCATACATGACTATGGGAAAAACCATAGCTTTGACTAGATGAACCTTTGTTGGCAAAGTAATGTCTCTGCTTTTTAATATGCTGTCTAGCTTGGTCATAACTTTTCTTCCAAGGAGTAAGCATCTTTTAATTGCATGGCTGCAGTCACCTTCTGCAGTGATTTTGGAGCCCCCAAAAATAAAGTGTCACTTTCCACTGTTTCCCCATCTATTTCCCATGAAGTGATGGGACCAGACCATGATCTTAGTTTTCTGAATGTTGAGTTTTAAGCCAACTTTTTCACTCTTCTCTCAAGAGGCTCTTTAGTTCTTCACTTTCTGCCATAAGGGTGGTGTCATCTGCATATCTGAGGTTATTGATATTTCTTGCAGGAATCTTGCTTCCAGCTTGTGCTTCATCAAGTCCAGCATTTCTCATGATGTACTCTGCATACAAGTTAAATCAGCAGGGTGACAATATACAGCCTTGATGTACTCCTTTCCCTGTTTGGAACCAGTCTGTTGTTCCATGTCCAGTTCTAACTGTTGCTTCCTGACCTGCATACAGGTTTCTCAAGAGGCAGCTCAGGTAGTCTGGTATTCCCATCACTTTCAGAATTTTCCACAGTCTTTTGTGATCCACACAGTCAAAGCCTTTGGAATAGTCAATAAAGCAGAAGTAAATGTTTTTCTGGAACTCTCTCGCTTTTTCAATGATCCAACAGATGTTGGGATTTGACCTCTGGTTCCTCTGCCTTTTCTAAAACCAGCTTGAACATCTATCTGGAAGTTTACGGTTCACATACTGTTCAATTTGACTTGGAGAATTTTGAGCATTACTTTACTAGCGTGTGAGATGAGTGCAATTGTGCGGTAGTTTGAGCATTCTTTGGCATTGCCTTTCTTTGGGATTGGAATGAAAACTGACCTTTTCCAGTCCTGTGGCCACTGCTGAGTTTTCCAAATTTGCTGGCATATTGAGTGTGGCATTTTCACAACATCATGTTTTAGGATTTGAAATAGGTAAACTGGAATTCAGCCACCTCCACTAGCTTTGTTTATAGTGAGGCTTCCTAAAGCCCACTTGACTTCGCATACCAGGATGTCTGGCTCTAGGTGAGTGATCACACCATTGTGTTTATTTGGATCATAAAGATTTTTGTTCTTCTTGCCACCTCTTCTTAATATCTTCTGCTTCTGTTAGGTCCCTACCATTTCTGTCCTTTATTGTGCCCATCTTTGCATGAAATGTTCTCTTGGTATCTCTGGTTTTCTTGAAGAGATCTCTAGCCTTTCCCATTCTATTGTTTTCCTCTATTTCTTTGCATTGATCACTGAGGAAGGCTTTCTTATCTCTCCTTGCTATTCTATGGAACTCTGCATTCAAATGGATATATCTTTTCTTTTCTCTTTGCCTTTTGCTTCTCTTCTTTTTATAGCTATTTGTAAGGCCTCTTCAGACAACCATTTTGCCTTTAGACATTTCTGTTTCCTGGGGATGGTCTTGATCACTGCCTGCTCTACAGCGTCACAAACCTCCATCCATAGTTCTTCAAGCACTCTATCAGATCTAATCCCTTGAATCTATTTGTCATTTCCACTGTATAATTGTAAGGGATTTGATTTAGGTCATACCTGAATCATCTAATGGTTTTCCCTACTTTCTTCAGTTTAAGTCTGAATTTGGCAATAAGGAGTTCATGGTCAATGCTATAGTCAGCTCCTGGTCTTGTTTTTGCTGACTTTATAGAAGTTCTCCATCTTTGGCTACAAAGAATATAATTGATCTGATTTTTGGTATTAACCATCTGGGGATGTCCATGTGTAGAGTCTTCTCTTGTGTTGTTGGAAGAGGGTGTTTGCTATGACCAGTGTGTTCTCTTGGCAAAACTCTGTTAGCCTTTGCCCTGCTTCTTTCTGTACCCTAAGGCCAAATTTGCCTGTTACTTCAGCTGTTTCTTGACTTCCTACTTTTGCATCCCAGTCTGCTATAATGAAAAGGACATCTTTTTTGGTTGTTAGTTCTAGAAGGTCTTGTAGGTCTTCATAGAACCGTTCAGCTTCAGCTTCTTCAACATTACTGGTCAGGATATCAGTTCGGTCCAGTTCAGTCTCCCAGTCATGTCTGACTCTTTGTGACCCCATGGACCGCAGCACGCCAGGCCTCCCTGTCCATCATCAACTCCCGGAGTTTACTCAAACTCACGTCCATTGAGTCGGTGATGCCATCCAACCATCTCATCCTCTTTTGTCCCCTTCTCCTCCCACCTCCAATCTTTCCCAGCATTAGGGTTTTTTCAAATGAGTCAGCTCTTTGCATCAGGTGGCCAAAGAATTGGAGTTTCAGCTTCAACATCAGTCTTTCAATGAACACTCAGGACTGATCTCCTTTAAGATGGACTGGTTGGATCTCCTGGTAGTCCAAGGGACTCTCAAGAGTCTTCTCCAACACCTCAGTTCAAAAGCATCAGTTCTTTGGTGCTCAGCCTTCTTTAATGTCCAACTCTCACATGCATACACGACTACTTGAAAAACCATAGCCTTGACTAGACGGATCTTTGTTGGCAAAGTAATGTCTCTGCTTTTGACTATGCTGTCTAGGTTGGTCATAACTGTCCTTCCACAGAGTAAGCATCTTTTAATTTCATGGCTGCAGTCACCATCTGCTGTGATTTTAGAGCCTGAAAAAATTAAATCTGCTGTTTCCACTCTTTCCCCATCTATTTGCCGTGAGGTGATTCTACCAGAAGCCATGATCTTAGTTTTCTGAATGTTGAGCTTTAAGCCAACTTTTTCACTCTGCTGTTTCACTTTCATCAAGAGGCTCTTTAGTTCTTCTTCACTTTCTGCCTTAAAGTTGGTGTCATCTGCATAGACTTGGATTACCGTGATAGTGAATGGCTTGCCTTGGAAATGAACAGAGATCATTCTGTCATTTTTGAGATTGCATCCAAGTACTGCATTTTGGACTCTTTTCTTGACTATAATGGCTACTCCATTTCTTCAAAGGCATTCTTGCCCATAGTAGTAGATATAATGTTAATCTGAGTTATTAAGAGGTGGCAACAGTACACTGAAGAACTATACAAAAGAAAACTTCATGACCCAGACAGTCATGATGGTGTGATCACTCACCTAGAGCCAGACATCCTGAAATGTGAAGTCAAGTGGGCCTTAGGAAGTATAACTACGAAAAAAGCTAGTGGAGGAGATGGAATTCCAGTTGAGCTATTTCAAATCCTAAAAGATGATGCTGTGAAAGTGCTGCACTCAATATGCCAGCAAATTTGGAAAACTCAGCAGTGGCCACAGGACCAGAAAAGGTCAGTTTTCATTCCAATCCCAAAGAAAGGCAATGCCAAAGAATGCTCAAACTACCGCACAATTGCACTCATCTCACACGCTAGTAAAGTAATGCTCAAATTCTCCAAGCCAGGCTTCAGCAATATGTGAACAATGAATTTCCAAATGTTCAAGCTGGATTTAGAAAATGCAGAGGAACTAGAGATCAAGTTGCCAACATCCGCTGGATCATGGAAAAAGGAAGAGAGTTCCAGAAAGTCATCTATTTCTGCTTTATTGACTATGCCAAAACCTTTGACTGTGTGGATCACAGTAAACTGTGGAAAATTCTGAAAGAGATGGGAATACCAGACCACCTGGCCTGCCTCTTGAGAAACCTGTATGCAGGTCAGGAAACAACAGAACTGGACATGAAACAACAGACTGGTTCCAAATAGGAAAAGGAGTACGCCAAGGCTATATATTGTTACCCTGCTTAACTTATAGGCAGAGTACATCATGAGAAATGTTGAGCTGGAGGAAGCACAAGCTGGAATCAAGATTGCTGGGAGAAATATCAATAACCTCAGATATGCAGATAACACCACCCTTATGGCAGAAATTGAAGAAGAACTAAAGAGCCTCTTGATGAAAGTGAAAGAGGAGAGAGAAAAAGTTGGCTTAAAGCTCAACATTCAGAAAACTAAGATCATGGCATCTGGTCCCGTCAGTTCATGGCAAATAGATGGAGAAACAGTGACTGTATTTTTCTGGGCTCCAAAATCACTGCAGATGGTGATTGCAGCCATGAAATTAAAGACGCTTACTCCTTGGAAGGAAAGTTATGACCAACCTAGACAGCGTATTAAAAAGCAGAGACATTACTTTGCCAACAAAGGTCCGTCTAGTCAAGGCTATGGTTTTTCAAGCAGTCGTGTGAGCGTGTTAGAGTTGGACTATAAAGAAAGCTGAGCGCCAAAGAGCTGATGCTTTTGAACTGTGGTGTTAGAGAAGACTCTTGAGAGTCCCTTGGACTGCAAGGAGATCCAACCAGTCCATCCTAAAGGAGATGAGTCCTGGGTTTTCATTGGAAGGACTGACGTTGAAGCTGAAACTCCAAAACTTTGGCCATCTGATGCAGAGAGCTGACTCATTTGAAAAGACTCTGATGCTGGGAAAGATTGAGAGCAGGAGGAGAAGGGGATGACAGAAGATAAGATGGTTGGATGGCATCACCTACTCAATGGACATGGGTTTGGGTGGACTCCAGGAGTTGGTGATGGACAGGGAGGCCTGGCGTGCTACGGTTCATGGGGTCACAAAAAGTTGGACACGACTGAGCGAATGAACTGAACTGAACTCAGTTAAATTCACCTATTCCAGTCCATTTTAGTTCTCTGCTTCCTAAAATGTCGATGTTCATTCTTGCCATCTCCTGTTTGACCACTTCCAATTTGTCTTGATTCATGGACCTAACATTCCAGGTTCCTATGCAGTATTGCTCTTTATAGCATCAGACTTTACTTCTGTCACCAGACACATTCACAACTGGGTGGTGTTTTTGCCTTGGCTCTGTCTCTTCATTCTTTCTGAAGTTATTTCTCCACTGTTCGCCAGTAGCATATTAGGCACCTACTGACCTGGGGAGTTCATGTTTCAGTGTCCTATTTTTTTGCCTTTTCATACTGTTCATGGGGTTCTCGAGGCAAGAATACTGAAATGGTTTGCCATTCCCTTCTCCAGTGGACCACGTTTTGTCAGAACTCTCCACTATGACCTGTTCATCTTGGGTGGCCCTAAATGGCATGGCTCATAATTTCCTTGAGTTAGACAAGGCTCTGGTCCATGTGATCAGATTGGTTAGTTTTCTGTGCTTGTAGTTTTCAGTCTGTCTGCTCTGATGGAGAAGGGTAAGAGGCTTATGGAAGCTTCCTGATGGGAGAGACTGACTGAAGTGGAAATTGGGTCTTGTTCTGATGGGTGGGGCCTTGTTCAGTAAATCTTTAATCCAATTTTCTGTTGATGGGTGGGGCTGTGTTCCCTCCTTGTTATTTCAGTTCAGTTCAGTCACTCAGTCAGTCCAACTCTTTTCGACCCCATGAATCACAGCACGCCAGGATTCCCTGTCCATCACCAACTCCTGGAGTTCACCCAAACTCATATCCATCGAGTCAGTGATGCAATCCAGCCATCTCATCCTCTGTTTTCCTCTTCTCCTCCTGCCCCAAATCCGTCTCAGCATCAGGGTCTTTTCCAATGAGTCAGCTCTTCACGTGAGGTGGCCAAAGTATTGGAGTTTCAGCTTCACCATCAGTCCTTCCAATAAACACCCTTGTTATTTACCTGTGACCAAACTATGGTGAAGGTAATGAAGATAATGGTGACCTCCTTCAAAAGGTCCCATGCACGCACTGCTACACTCAGTGCGCCCCACCCTTCAGAGGCCAACCCATGCCTCTGGACTTGGACACTTTGGGCAAGTCTGGATCAGTCTCTTGGTTTATCACTCTAGTATAAAATAGAGCTTGACTACAAAATGATCTATAGAGCATATAGCTGGTTGTAAAGTATTTAGTATTCAAGCTTGTTTACTAAGAGAGCACACTCTTATATCATTAGACTGATCCATGAAAGAAAAGGTAAAAAAAAATGCAATTTGATTTTGAGTTCTAATTTTTTGTCACATATTCCTCTTCCAGTCTGAAATATGTTCATTTTATGTTTTTGTTTTCAAAATATAGCTGTGACTAATACTACTGCAGAAGATGTTACTGAAACAAATGAAGTTCAAGGATTTCTTTTTGGGAAATTAAAGTAAGTCTGAATAGAAATGAAACTATTACTATACTCTTAAGCTTGTTTTTAAAGGAATAGATTCAATATGTTGTGTTGGCGTATTTTTCACATTCTAAATGTACATATTACTGTTTTTATTACAAAAGTAACACAGAGTTAATGCAAAAAAGCTCAAAATTGAAAAATAATCACTAATTCCACAGGACAATGAGTACAATTAGAGATAATGGAAATTTAAAATGATCAGAGTTATCTCTGGCAAAAACTAAAAAAAAATTTGTAGAATCTTTTCTGATGGGTTACACAATTCATAGTTTTTATTGGCTTTTTAACATAAAAAAATCAGCACTTTTATGTCTTAAAAGAGAAAATATTTATTTCCCTAAATTTCTGTCACAAGATTGCCATATTAAATACCTTTTAACTTCTGGTCTTCATTTTATATACACATATAAGTAACCTTTCCAAAAGTAAACTTCTCCTGCTTTGCTTTTCCTGCATCACTGAATGAAGACAAGGAATAGGATGGTGAGTGTTCTCTGAATGTTAACGGATGGGAATTTTAGTTTTATGTGTGGTTTTTCTTATTAACAAGAAGGGCAAGTTTGTGATTCCATTATAAAGGCAAAATTAATTAAAAATAAAGAACCATTTTTATTAATATCTTTAGTTCTTATTTAATATTACAAATATGTATAAAGGATACTTATGTCAGTTCTGTGAGGAGATAATTGTACAGAGCAAAGGGAACATTTTTGGACATTATATTGCTTTATACAGATGACTGAATTACATTTCTGTAGTTTGCTGGACAGATTCTATGCTTGTAACCTGTTAATGCTTCTTGTAAAATGGATTTAAGGAAGGTTTTTATTTAGTAGATAACATTTTTATTCCATTTCCAGCTATGTCTCACATCATAGAATCCATACTTTCTTAAACATAACTATTTATGGGAATAAATTGCTTGTATTCCAAAAAGCCTTTGGAACTCTGGGATATTAGTTTTTTTGGAGAGGAAGTATCCAGGTTTTACATAATTGTTTTAAGCAAAAAGCTTTTGCTTTGATGTATTGTATGAATAATGTCTTTTTGCCTGGATTACATACATAATTTTACCAGTAAAAATTATCATTAAGCTTATGATTAAAGATGAAAAGCAACACAACAGCTCTTACAAACTTAATATTACTCTGTAACAAAATATTGTGAAAGGAGTGGTAAATTCATAGTGAACCTCTTTTCAAAGAAGTTCTATTGCTTTTTCACTATAAGAGCAGTCTTGATTAGTTGTCAAATGTAGTCCCACATTGGAATAAAATTTCAACATAGGACATTGCAGTACATGTATTACAGTTAACTATGAGATGACTCCATTTATGTATGCATGTTCTGTATATTTAGTTTTCCTCTCACTTTAAAATACTCATTTCTCCTTACTGTTGAAAATACAAAATTTATTTATAAATTGGGCCAATAGCTAGATAAACTTTTAAAAAAAGAATTCTCTCTAATCATAGGAAGTGGTACTATGTGTTGAGTTCATGAGAGATTGGAGAATAAGATGATAATTTTTATTATATGTATGGTAAAATGCCATTCTTCTGCATTATTATTTGTCAGTCTTTAAGAATACCTCAGTTCAGTTCAGTCGCTCAGTCATGTCCCACTCTTTGCAACCCCGTGAACCGCAGCACGCCAGGCCTCCCTGTCCATCATCAACTCCCGGAGTCCACCCAAACCCAAACCCATGTCCACTGAGTCAGTGATGCCATCCAACCATTTCATCCTTTGTTATCCCCTTCTCTGCACGCCTTCAATCTTTCCCAGCATCATGGTCTTTTCAAAAGAGTCAGTTCTTCGCATCAGGTGGCCAAAGTATTGGAGTTGCAGCTTCAGCATCAGTCCTTCCAATGAATATTCAGGACTGATTTCCTTTAGGATGGACTGGTAGGATCTCTTGCTGTCCAAGGGACTCTTCAGGAGTCTTCTCCTATACCACAGTTCAAAAACATCAATTCTTCGGTGCTCAGCTTTCTTTATAGTCCAACTCTCACATCCATACATGATTACTGGAAAAACCACAGCCTTGACTAGATGGACCTTTGTTGGCAAAGTAATGTCTCTGCTTTTTAATATGCTATTTAGGTTGGTCATAACTTTCCTTCCAAGGAGTAAGCGTCTTTTAATTTCATGGCTGTAGTCATCATCTGCAGTGATTTTGGAGCCCCCAAAAATAAAGTCTGTCACTGTTTCCATTGTTGCCCCATCTATTTGCCATGAAGTTGTGGGACCAGATGCCATGATCTTAGTTTTCTGAATGTTGAGTTTTAAGCCAACTTTTTCACTTTTCCTCTTTCATTTTCATCAAGAGGCTCTTTAGTTCTTCTTTGCTTTCTGCCATAAGGGTGGTGTCATCTGCATATCTGAGGTTGTTGACATTTCTCCCATCAATCTTGATTCTAGCTTGTGCTTCATCCAGCCCAACATTTTGCATGATGTACTCTGCATATAAGTTAAATAATCAGGGTGCAAATATATTAGCCTTGACGTACTTTTTTCCTGATTTGGAACCAGTCTGTTGTTCCATGTCCAGTTCTAACTGTTGCTTCTCGAACTGAATATAGATTTCTCAGGGTACAAGTCAGGTGGTCTGGTATTCCCATCTCTTTAAGAATTTTGCACATTTTATTGTGATCCACACAGTCAAAGGCTTTGGCATGGTCAATAAAGCAGAAGTAGGTGTTTTTCTGAAACTCTCTTGCTTTTTCCATGATCCAATGAATCATGATCAGCAAATTGTAATATGTAGATATGTTTAATTGGGCAAAATTATCTTATTTAAATTTTCTTTATAAGTTTCAAAGATGGAACTTTTCAGAAATAAGCTAAAATTTTATGGGACGCATTGATGTCTTTCTTTATAAAATAATGTTTGTTTTTAATTATAAAAGCAAGACTTGCAATTTATAAAATGTTAAAGACAACATGTATAACATAAAAACTAATAATTCTGTCCTCATCCTTGGATCCCTTACAGGTAATGTTAACAAATGACAGTATATATCTCCGTATTTTGTTTTGTTTTATACATTGAAAAAAAGAAGACATGCATGTCCCCTTCTGTATTTTTAAATTCTGTCACTATAACTGCATCATTATTATTATCTTGAACCATTAGTTTGTGTTTAAGTATTAGGAAGAGATAATTTCAAAAATATACTGCTTGTATAATAGTGGTTTATAATATGTGATGATAATTAACATTACTTAATATTCTAATACAGAGAAAGATATTCAGATCTTAGAGATAATCTGACAATATTCCAAAAATACCTGATTGAGAGTAATAAAGAAATGATGCCTTTGAAAGTCTGGGAGCTACAAGGTACAGTATTTCAGTCTATGTTAAAATAGCGTATTGGTAACTGATTTCTGTTTTATTAAATATGCTTTTATATAACATGATGTAAATTATTTCTTAGGCAATAATAATTACTAATTATGTGACATATGCATTACTTTTTGTGGACATAAAATTTAATTGAAATGTTATTCATCAAGTAAGTTATATTTTATCTCTGGAAGATTTAAAATTATATGATGTGCAGTTATCTGGTATTACCCAATCATTTTTAAAGTATGTATGAGTTATCTTGTATGTTCATCTCAAATATTAAACTATATTTCAGGGTATCTACAGCACTGGTTAAAAATCCTGATTAGTAAGTTAAGAGAAATCAGAACTAAATCTTAGTTTTCTTCTCTTTAAAATTTTCATCTTTAGAGACCATTGCATATTTCATTATGACCTCAAAATAGCTTCTGTACTGACATCCTATAAGCAGGTATTTTGAGACCAAAATTTAGTTTGGATTAAACTGTAATTCCTTTTCAGTTTTTAATTTTCTATTTTATTTATAATTTCTAGTGGGTCATAGTGATGTCCTTTTTCTGTGGAATCCATAACTTTTATTATATCTCATCAACTTCTTTTAATACAACAGCCAATTGAAATATACTTGATGCATTATACAGTTCACCATTTAAAGAGTAGAATTAAGTGTAGTATATTTTTAGAGATTTTTAACTGTCACCGTACTCAGTTTTAGGGCTCCCCTGGTAGCCCAGTGATAAAGGAACCACCTGCAGTGCAGGAGGTGCAGGAGCTGTGCGTTTGATCCCTGAGCTGGGAAGATCCTTGGAGAAGGGCATGGCAACCCACTTTAGTACTCTTGCCTGGAGAATCCCTTGGACAGAGGAGTCCGAAGGCTACAATCCATAGGGTCACACAGAGTCGGACATGACTGAAGCAACTTAGCACAGCACACACAATCAGTTTTAGAGTATTTTCCTCACCCCTCCCCGAAGAAACCAACATACCCATATTCAGCCACTTTCCATGACTCTCCAACTCTTCCAGCTGTAGACAGACAACAGTCTACTTTCTTCTCCAAAATGTTCTCCACCATGCCTTCCTTCAGGGGATCTTCCCAACCCAGAGATTGAACCCATGTCTCCCATATTGCAGGTGGATTCTTTAATGTCTGAGCCACCACCACCACCAACAATGTGCATGCTTAGTCGTGTCTGACTCTTTGCAACCCCATGGACATGATTGCACAAGGATGCACACTGTTGGTGGTGGTGGCTCAGACAGTAAAGAATCCACCTGCGATACGGGAGACCTGGGTTCAGTCCCTGGGTTGGGAAGATCCCCTGAAGGAGGGCATGGTGGAGAACATTTTGGAGGAGAAAGTAGACTGTTGCTTTCCACCAGGGAAACCCAAAGTGTTCTCCAAGGGACCCATAATTTAGAAAAGTGTAAGTAATAGAGTGCTTTTAAAGACTGGTAAACAGAGAACATGCATAGTTAGCTTAGTTTTAATTAACCTCCGTAATGTCTGTGTAAGGTATATTTGAATGGACTAGAAATAGGAAGTCTAGTTAAGACATCATTGAATTAGTATAGTGAGAGACAGAACCTTTGCTGTGGTAGAGACATAGATGGGCAGGCTGGATTTAGCAAATATTCAGGAGATTAAAAGACTCAAAGATGACTTTAAAATTTCCAGCTTGGAGCCTCTGTAGAGAGAATATAAAACAGGCTTGGGGTTGAATACAGGGTTCAGAAATAATCAGACTGGCATTTAAAAAATTGACTTAAAGTAATTGTGACATATTCAGATGACCAGTTCCAGGGGTGGGGTGAATACAAAGTCCTTATACTGAAAGGAGAAGATTTTAAAAGTGGAAAATGTTAGCATAGAGGTTTTTTGAAGGTGGAGGTGCTAACTGAAAGTGCAGAGTAACCAAATTAGTGCACAAGGGAGAGTCTGCTCATTTATGTGGGACAAGCAGACACAATGGAATGATGATGATGAGAGATGGAAGAGCATGTCACAGAAGCCAAGGAAATAGATTCAGGAGAAGGGAAGTGACCAAGACCTTTTCCTTTTTTGATTGATTTAACAAATATTTATTGAATTTCTGCTAGCAATCAGTAATGTCCCTACAACCATGGTTTTATAATTTTTGGCTGACACCTGGAGTAGGAAATATATTTTACATCAAGACCATACAACAAATGTATAATGCGTTAATACATAGATACACTTAAAAAAAAAAAAAACTTCACTATAGATATGTATGTTTACTGTGTGTGTGTATATGTGTGTTAGTTGTTCAGTCATGTCTGACTCTCTGCTACCCTATGGACTGTAGCTGACCAGGTTCCTCTGTCCATGGGATTTTCCAGGCAAGAATACTGGATTGGGTAGCCATTCCCTTCTCCAGGAGATCTTCCCAACCCAGGGATCGAACCCAGGTCTCCTGCATTGCAGGCAGATTCTTTACCATCTGAGCCACCAGGGAAGCCCCGTATACGTTTACTGAAAGAGAAAGTGAAAGCCACTCAGTTATGTCTGACTCTTTGTGACCCCATGGACTATACGGTCCATGGAATTTTCCAGGCCAGAATACTGGAGAGGGTAGCCTTTCCCTTCTCCAGGGGATCTTCCCAACCCAGAGATAGAACCCAGGTCTCCCTCATTGTAGACGGATTCTTTACCAGCTGAGCCACAAGGGAAGCCCAAGGATACTGGAGTGGGAAGCCTATCCCTTCTCCAGTGGATCTTCCCTACCCAGGAATCAAACCGGGGTCTCCTACATTGCAGGCGGATTCTTTACCAACTGAGCTATCAGGGAAGCCCAATACTACATTTTATTAATTCTGATAAAACTTTCATTATACCCTGTTTCATTTGATTAAAAAAACCTTCCCATTACCCATTAATCTGATTTCACTACCGACTAATGGGTTGCAACTGACACTTTGGAAAACACATATTCCAAAGGTAAAAAGAGCTAAAACAGACATCACATTTCTTCAAAGGATGTGGATAAACGTAAACAGTTTTAAAAACCAGTGTAAAAATCACTATCACAACTGCTGCAGAATAAAGGAACAAAAGATTAAGAAAAGCATATGTCAGGAAGATCTGAGTGGTGAGATAGGGGCAGAGAAGGGGTAACAGAAAAAGGAGGCTTCCTCAAGAAGGGGTGATTGAATAGAGGTCTGAGGAAGGGTTGGAATAAATTCGAGGGTGGGTTATTTAGAGAGAGTATCAAAGACCTTTGTGAGTGTTGGAAATGGAGTGTGAGGGAGAAGAGACACCAGGAACAACTGCTGGATTCATGGTTTACCCAGCTGGATGGACAGTGGTGGATTTGTTGTAAAGAGAAGACCAAAGAGGACCAGATCTGGGCAAAGTTGGGAGGAATATCACAAATTTGTTACTGAACATGTTGCTTTTGAAGTATCCAAGTGATAAAACCAAGAAGACAGTTAAATATGAGAATCCGGATTTAAGAGGCAAAGTGAAAGACTTAAATAACAATTTGAGTCATCTAGGTATGGAACAGTTTAGAGAAAAGCAAAAGCTGGTAATGGACTCTGATAATATTATATTCATTTACTTGTTATTTACACTATCTCAGATTTTATCAGTAAAGGTAAGTTAAAACTTATCTTAATTGGATGGAAGTGATAGCTTTCCATTTCATTTAAAAGTTCTGAATAATGGTAAGTATGAGTGTTTTTTAATGTTTCTATATATGAATACATGGCAAGAAGGGTTATTTAAATTACATGGAAATGTCACAGGTCTAACATGTCAGTTTCTTTAATGATATTTTTTTCCTTCCAGATCTTAGTTTTCAAGCAGCTTCTCAAATAATGTCCACTCCAGTTTATGATGCCATAAAATTAATGAAAGACATTTCGCAGAACTTCCCCATAAAAGCCAGGTATATTAAAGGTTATTGATTGGATGATAGCCAGAACTCTTTCCATTAAATAAATTTTATGAAAATGGCTGATTTCGTTCAACTTAATGATGTCAGTTAATTCTGGTATCTACAGTGTTTGTAGAATGAGGGTCTCTATTCTGTATATTGGTTTTTTTTTTTAAACTAGAGCAAAATATTGTCTTGTGCATGCATGTTGTTACATACTACAAAATGGAACTCTTGATCACATCTCTCCAGTTACTCTGATGATTCATTGCTCCATGAACTTGTAGATGCTTCCTCAGCCTGAGGATGAAACAGATTGCATTGGTTTCCTCCAGACCCCATCAATGGCGCAACCATAATTAATGCCCAAGGCTAAAAATCTTGCCTCTATTTATGTTCAGACTTAATAAAAGGTTTTTATTTTTCTTTAAAAAAAAAAAAGTCACTCTGTAGACAACCAGGAAATGTTCATTGAAATGAAATACTTGATAAATGAATGAAAAAGTTTGCATTATCAAATTTTCAGTTGTAGTTTTATCTCAAATGCTGCCAAATTTTAGGAAATAATACAGACTTATTATGGATTGTTTTAAGATACCCTTTCTGTTTGAGTTTTACTTAATGTCAGCTTTTAATTAACAGTCTTTTAACTTTTAAATCTTTCTTCTATGCATAAAATTGGCAGACATATAACTAAGCATTCTTAGGCATTATTAGGTCAAATAAATATAATCAATAGACTTATTTAAAAAACATTTGTGCTGTTTTTAAATTATAAAGGAGTTATAAGCTCTTCAGGAGTAAATATATGAAGTCAATATTATCAGTATTTTAGAATTTATATACTCTGGTCTAGATCCCAGGTTAACCAAAATTCTTTATGTAAAAATATTCTAAAATTTCTTATTTGCAGCAACACATATAATGACAGTGGTAATTTCATACAGAATTTCTGCCCTATGGGCAGAACAACACAAAACAACATTTTCAATCAAGAATACTTGAAAAATAAATACCTAGTAGTAAACAAGCCCTGATAGTATATAATGCATGCAGTGGGTGTGCATGAACTTTTTTACAGTCTCTGTTCCACATGAATCAAATACGTTGTCAAGTGAAAGCCATTGTGCCATCCATCAAATAGGCTGTATGGAAATGTGTGCTTCTCAGTTATAATGCCTTTAGAGTTTTAGTTCCTCATCCAGAGTATTATCTTGCATTGAATCATAGTTTAGTCCTAAACATTTAAGGAAGAATGAATTGTATCTCTCTATGTTCCCAGATATCTGACCAGAATTGCTGTAAATCAGCTTATGAGGGAGGAAATACAGGAAAATCAAAAGGTTAGTTTGAATTCCTTTTTTAAAGAAATTTACTACACTAATAACACTGTATTTTAGACTTTGGGTCTTTAATTTTCATATAAAAAATATTAGCTTGTACTTTTTGATTATTAGAACAGTTCAGGTTGTTCCATTTTTATATTGTCTGCTTTATGTAGCATACAGTTTGTTATTCTAGCCAATCTTTCCTGACATAGATCCTACTTACTTTCTCATTAACCTTACATACTCCAAATTTTCTGCCCATGCTGTATGGTTTTCTTCACAAAATAGAGAATAAAGGCTATGAGATAAATCTTCTGTTTCCTATAAAAGTTTTGCTTAAAAGCTTGTGAAGATTGAGAAAAATTTAAACCACTGGAATGTTACTAGAATCCTATGGCATATAGTATATAGTTGATCACAAATTTGATAAGATTCTGCTAAATGGTCTCTTAAATTACCTACCTCAAGACTCTAAATGATCCTAATTGTGTAAATACTTAGGGAGTGCTTGAGAACACTGCCTGGCTTTATTACATAGGATTTAATTTGGCTTTAAGTAATATAATGCCAGGCACACAGGGCCTTAAACAGTAGGAATTCACTTTTCTCACATTAAAAAGAAGTCTCAAAGTAGGTTGCCACAGACATGTTTTGTTTTTTTTTTTTCTCTCTCTTTTCTGGTTGCAAAATGGCTGCCACAGTTCCAGACTGCTTATCTATATTTAAAGCAGAAAGAGGTAGGAAGATCAACCATGTTCATCTTGAATAAAGCTTTCCTAGAACACTTCAGCCAACTTTGACTTCTGTCTCATTGGCCAAAATTTTGTAATGTGGTTCTTCCTGGCTACGAGGGAACTAGAAAAGTGCCATTCCATTCAGTTGCTCAGTCGGGTCTGACTCTTTGCGACCCTATGAACTGCAGCACGCCAGGCTTCCCTGTCCATCACCAACTCCTGGAGCTTACTCAAACTCATGTCCATTCAGTCGGTGATGCCATCCAAGCATCTCATCCTCTGTCGTCCGCGTCTCCTCCCGCCTTCAATTTTTCCCAGCATCAGGATTTTTTCCATTGAGTCAGTTCTTTGCATCAGGTGGCCAAAGTATTGGGAGTTTCAGCTTCAGCATCAGTCCTTCCAATGAATATTCAGGATTGATCTCCTTTAGGATGGCCTGGTTGGATCTCCTTGCAGTCCAAGGGACTCTCAAGAGTCTTCTTCAACACCACAGTTCAAAAGCATCAATTCTTAGGCGCTCAGATTTCTTTATAATCCAAATCTCATATCCATACATGACTACTGGAAAAATCATAGCTTTGATTAGGTAGACCTTTGTTGGCAAAGTAATGTCTCTGCTTTTAAATATGTTGTCTAGGTTGGTCATAGCTTTTCTTCCAAGGAGCAAGCGTCTTTTACTTTTCTAGTAATTGAGGCAATAAGAGGAGAAATGGGCTAGAGATGATGATAGGTTAGCCAGTTAACAGTGTCTGTCACACCAAGACAGAGTAAGCTCTTAGTAAATATAGGCTGTTTTGATGATGACGAAGGACTACAATGATGATAATGAAGTAGATACACGGTTCATTGGAGATCAAGTGGTAGAAGCCACAACACATCATCCCTACCTGGGATATTCTTTGCTTCACTGACCACCTAACAAATTCTTGCTTATCCTTTAAAACTAAGTATTACTCCTTTCTGTAATTTTCCTAGTTGCTTTCACCATTCTTCAAGCAAAATGCATTTTTTAAAAGAATTTTTGTTTTTGTTTGAATAATGCCACTTACAATAAGGAAGAGAGATTGGGAAAGAAAGGAATGCCAGTGTATCAGTGGCATCACATAATCCAATTTATTTTTTGCTCAGTTAAGAGTCCAAAATGGTTGTTCCTGGTCATCAAAGCTTTGATCTGTGTGATTTTAATTCCAGAGGCTGAAGAGTTTCATGAGGTTTAAGAGATGATATTGTGGGAGTAAAAGAGATAATTGGAAAGACCAAATGGGATTCTTGAGCTTCCCTGGTGGCTCTGATGGTAAAGAATCTGCCTACAACACGGGAGACCTGGGTGTGATCCCTGGGTTGGGAAGATCCCCTGGAGAAGGGAATGGCTACTCACTCCAGTATTCTTGCCTGGAGAATTCCATGGACAGAGGAGCCTGGCGGGCTAGGCAACTTTCACTTTCAAATGGGATGGTTCCAAAGATAGACCACTTTTGATGACATAATCACAGGATGACAGTCAAAGCTAGCTGCTGAAGTAGAATGGAAATGAAAGTTAGGGGAAATGAGTAAATCAGAAAACTCTTAACCTAGAGGTTTGAATGGCCATAGTATCTGGCACAGAGCATTCCACCAGAGATATTTGTTGAATTGAAAACTTTTGAATATTTAGTTTACCTATAACAACTTCCCTGGTGGCTACATGGTAAAGCATCTGCCTACAATGCGGGAGACCAGGGTTCAATCCCTGGGTCAGGGAAGATCTCCTGGAAAAGGAAATGGCAACCCACTCCAGTATTCTTGCTTGGAAAATCCCATGGATGGAAGAGCCTGGTAGGCTACAGTCCATAAGATCACAAAGAGTTGGACATGACTGAGCACGACTTCACTTTATAAAACAGTCTGTATTTAGCAGTATGTAGTTTTTAAAATGTTTTATATATGGTAGCTGTTGTAAATATCCTAATGTATAAACTGAAATCCAGTGATTTATTCTGGGTCACAGGATTTGTACAAGATGGAACCAGAATTTGTGCCCTGGTTTACAGCTCATTTCGGAACAATTTAATAAGAATTCTGAATTTTTCAATTGCCAGTCATCTTGATAGGTGATTGGAAAGATATTTGAGGAAATTAAGAAATTTGATCTAGTCACTTTTCTTCTAAAAATTTTTTTCAGTATTTCCCATTGCCAGAATAAAAACATACAATGGGCTAGAGAAATGTATTTAAATAAAACCAAGTGGGAAGGAAGAGGCTGATATAGACTGTCAGCTCCTCAACAAGAACTCAGCAGGGAAACTGTTGCACAGGCAAAGCTGAGTTTAGTAGACTGGCTGCAGTGAAGGAGAGCAACCTTGATAGACTCTTGTTAGTGTCTCAAAAGGAGGACGTTAGGGTAGAATATTTAGGTTAGAGAAGGTCTTTGTTCAAGTGGTTTAAGTTGGGCTAGACCTGGAAGAACTTTGTGAAGATATACAAAGTAAAAATAAAAGCATTTCTGAAGTAAAAACTAAAATGATAAGTGGCACAAAGGAGAACTGACCCTATAGGAAGCACAGTAGAAGACAGATAGAAATAATAAATGCGGAGGAAAAAAAAAACAGGATTCAAGAGAAAATGATAAAGTACAGGCAGGAAAATGAAATCCAACATACCTATACTAGAGTCACAAAATGGAAAAATAAAACCAATGGACAGAATAAGTGCTTAAGACTACAATTAGAAAATTTTCTGAAATGAAGATCCAAATCCACAAATTAAAAGATGCACTGTGTAACTTGGTACAGTTGACCACGAATGGTCAAAATGAAAACATAGACTATTGAACTTTATAGGAAATAAAGGGAATTAATTATTTATGGATTTATTTAAGAAGATTATAATGAAAGAAAATCAGATTGGTGTTAGACTTCTCAAAAACAAATTCAATGTCAAGAAACAATGAAGCTCTACTTATAAGATATTCAAGGAAAGAAAAATTGTCAGTCAAGAAGATATGAATATATGGCTACAAAGATGTTAAACATCCAAAAATTCAGGGGATATTGCTCCCAAGAACACTTTCTGAGGAATTTCTTTGGGCGAAGAACTGACTGAAGATTCCTGGGCAGAAAACCTGCCTTTTGGGCATTGAATATGTTTATGTGAACACTGAAACTAAAAAGTGAGGGACAGGGTAATAGTGTAGTATGAAAACAGTACCTATTCTGAGAAAGATAAAATATTGCTACTGGTAAATATAAGGGGAAAGGTAGAAAATAGAATAAACTTGCTGATTCTGTAACTGTAAACATAGGAATCAAGGATATAAAGCTGAAAAATCAAGCAGTGAAAGCCTAAAATTATTAGAAAGTACATAGTTAACCACTAATGACTAAAAACTATTGAGTAAAATTGTCCAAGAGGAAAAGCAGCAGGAAAAGTTTAAAGGCTTATTCTATTATTTTTTGCAACAAATCATTAGCTATTGGTTAAAAAGATGACGGAGGGTATTAAATAAATATGCATGTTTGATAGTAACTAGTAGAGAAAAGTCTAAATCTTCTGAAGCATGAAGAGAGGTGAGTGAACAAGAAAAAAAAAAGAGAACTTTAAAAATGCATCTTGAAAGAGTAAACAGCATGAAAGAATCCCGTTTGAGGCTAACCAAGTCTAGGATATCAATAAATGTAAATAAGCTTAACATATTAGCAAAAATTTTCTGTTTGTTTCATTAGGTTTGAAATAAACACACCTAATGTTTGTATGTGAAATAAAAACCCTTAACATGATTCAGAAATGTCAAAAAAGAAAGGATGTGCAAAGGTATATCAAGCAAATACTATGTTCTAAGGGTATGATCTTAAAATGCCATGAAGCCAAATTCAGTTCTAAAAATATTAATGACCCAAAAATGGCCCTTTATAACACTAAAGGATACAATTCATAATGAAAATAGAGCAGTTTAAGATAGCTTTACATCAAAACACTGCAGCACCATAATGAAACAAACTACAGGAAATGGAAGGAGAAGTATAATTTACCTCTCTCAGACTAATGAAATGGTCAGAAAGTGAGTAAAGATACAGAAGACCAAGTGAAAGTAGTAATTGCAAAAATTCCAGAAAGTGGAATAAATAGGAAAAAATTCTCAGTCTCAGTGCAAACTAGAAATCAGTAACAAAGTCAGAAAAAGTTTATTCACTTGAAGGTTAAAACCTGTTTACTCTTAAGTAGAAGAAAAAATACATCAAAATTGTAAAAATTCTTGGTAACATTTGAAAGCATAAGATATTAGAATTTTTACATCAATATTTATATCAATAAAAGTGAAGTTTTAACTAAAAGTGAACATTGAAACACTGGTTTCATGGAAACTTACGTAGAGTGATTGCTAAATATTTACACACACACCAATGTTTTGAGTTCTGGGCTATCAAAGAATAGGAATGTGCCAGCTGTCAAATGCTAAGTGTTTGTGTGTACATGCACATACAGTATAAAATGTAATAGGTAAGTAGTAGTTGTAGCATTAGGAAATTAATATCACATATTACAAAATCAAAATACTCAAGTATTGTCTCTAACTTTTTATAAGATTCCCATCAAGTGTGGGCAGTACTACCCACATAAAGGCCAAATATGGGCTGCGGCCTGTCTTAATGCATAAAAGTTTTATTGGGAACATAATCATGTTCATTTGTCGATTGCCTGTGGTGCTTTTGTGCTGCAGGATGGAGTTGAGTAGTTGGCAAAGCCTAAAAATATTTACTATCTGACTCAATAGAAATAGTTTGCCAACTCCTGACACAGATTAACTATTATTATATCATTTGGTTAATTATTTTCTCTATTTCCAGCATCTTCAAGATAAATTTGATATTCAGCCAGGCGATGCTGGTCTGTATATAAATGGACTTCGTGTTGATATGGATTCCTATGATCCTTTTAGGTAAGTATTAAATTACTGATAGAAACTCTGGTTTATGTGTAAAGGTGCACTTTTGTTCTGAATTTAGTATTCGTTGAAATGCAGATATTCACTTTAAAGCAAATGTATCTTTTTGACTTTGCAAAGCAACTCTGTTATTTTGGTAGAAGATTCTCTTAAGTGTCTGAATGTCAGAGCTGAAAAAAGTCTTGGAGAAATTTATTCAGGTGATAAAATTGAAGTTTCTGAATCCTAGACTTGTTCTTGTCCTATTATTTGAAACTGTCTTTAATTGACAAGTAGGTCTATCATTAGCTTGAAAGTTTCTTGGGCCAGAGTTGAGTAGCTAGGGAGTTGTACCCTTCAGAAAAGATGTGAAAGGAGTATGAGATGTTTTCCCAGAATAAAGAAACAAGCAGAAAGAATTTTAAGTGCTTGTATCCCTCAGAAAGTAAACTTGAAATGTTAGATTGCTAGGGACTTCCCTGGCAGTCCAGTGGTTAAGACTTTATGCTCCCAGTGCTGGGAGCATGGGTTTAATCCCTGGTTGGGGAACTAAGATCCCCCATGCAGCACACACAGTGTGGCCAAAAGAAGGAAATGATAGATTGCTCGATACTGTCTCTTTAGGTCAAAAAAGTTCCCCAAAATGCTCTAGTGCAGAATTAGAAAGTATTGTATTTATCTTGGCCATTAACCTGTAAATGAAAAGCCATGGGCCACAGAAGAGAAATCAAAGTGAATTTATTTTACTTTTAAAGAGAGTCATAAAACTACTTTAAAAATTCATAATTAGAATATAAGATGAATTTAGTAAACACAATATACTTTATTTCAAATATTTAGTTTTAATTGAATTCAGTTTGCTTTTTTTGAATGTAAACTTTCATTTTCTTAGCAAGTTTAGAAATATATAGGAAAACACAGGAAAGATTGAGAAGTTGGATTCAAGTGGAGCTTTTATCTTTATTTAGTTGAGTTTTTGCCCCTAATATTGGGAAAATGCTAATCTAAGATGTGAAGGATAGATACTACACATAGAGAAGAGCAGTTGTTAGCTCCTGGCTGTAAGCTTCAGAGTACAGAAATTACATCTGTGCTCAAGAACAGTGAAAATAGATTTAAAAGAGGACAGAATTGGTACGTAGATTTTGAAAAGTTTTCTGTGGCATTGTATGGGGAAATTTTTATAGCAGGAACACTTTGAGACGTAATTTATCAATGGAAAGGCTACAGGTTATTTGAGAAATAGAACCCTCTTGGGTCCTCTCCTGGTAATTAGTGATCTGCATGATGTGTGATACATTATTGTTCTTTCTTGTTGGGATCACTAGTTGAAACTACTGTAATTCCCTTAAAGGAGAGAAAAGAAAATATGTGAGGATATTTATATCACAGTCAAAGAAAGTGGTTCTCAGGAAAGATCAGAGAATGTCAGATAAAAAAGTGTGAAGAGGCTGATGAATGGAAGAAAATGATGCAAGAAAGAGGAGAGGAAGGAAAATGTCCTAATATTGAAGTTATGTCCTAGATCTGGAGAGAGGTGCTGTGCAACCAGTACTGTAGAATTTGGGGAACGAAAGTGAAGGAGGAATAATTTTTCTCTTTCTTCCTATCTTCTGCATTTTGGGGTTGTGGAGAACTGATGTCATGCCCACAGCCCAACCTTTCTTCCTGTGATCCCAGAGGAGCCAAAGCCCCCATGCTTAGGGTCAGGCCAGCACTGGTTCACAAAGCATGTGCCCAAGCCTTACTCTCACCCCCAGGGAGACTAGGGCAGTAGGAGGCAGGGGCAGAGACTAGGGAAGAAGGCAGATAGGACCAAATAAATTAGAGGAGTTCCATGAATGTGTTTTATATATCTACCTTAGATACATCTACCATAGAGCTACTTAATAGTCACCCCAGCATCAGAGTGACCAGAGTCTGGTCAAGTAGAACTGCCCAAGAAATTGATTCTGGTAACATATAGGATGTTACTTATTTTGATAGCCAGCCTGTTCAGACTTGAGTAACGTCAGTACAGTATAACCACCAGAAAGAAAGAGGTCACAAAGGTGTATTGATGGTCCCACTTGTGTAATTATTTCTGTATCTTAGTGAAGTTGTCTGGCTCAGAGTTTGAGCTCTGGATAAATATGTATCTGTAATGTGGGCAGATACATAGTGAATCTTGACATTCTAGGAATCAGCGAACTAAAATGGACTGGAATGGGTGAATTTAATTTAGATGACCATTATATCTACTACTGCGGGCAGGAATCCCTCAGAAGAAATGGAGTAGCCATCATGGTCAACAAAAGAGTCCGAAATGCAGTACTTGGATGCAGTCTCAAAAATGACAGAATGATCTCTGTTTGTTTCCAAGGCAAACCATTCAGTATCACAGTAATTCAAGTCTATGCCCCAACCAGTAACGCTGAAGAAGCTGAAATTGAACGGTTCTACGAAGACCTACAAGACCTTTTAGAACTAACACCCAAAAAAGATGTCCTTTTCATTATAGGGGACTGGAATGCAAAAGTAGGAAGTCAAGAAACACCTGGAGTAACAGGCAAATTTGGCCTTGGAATACGGAATGAAGCAGGGCAAAGACTAATAGAGTTTTGCCAAGAAAATGCGCTGGTCATAACAAACACCCTCTTCCAACAACACAAGAGAAGACTCTACACATGGACATCACCAGATGGTCAACACCAAAATCAGATTGATTATATTCTTTGCAGCCAAAGATGGAGAAGCTCTATACAGTCAACAAAAACAAGAGCTGACTGTGGCTCAGATCATGAACTCCTTATTGCCAAATTCAGACTTAAATTGAGGAAAGTAGGGAAAACCACTAGACCATTCAGGTATGACCTAAATCAAATCCCTTATGATTATACAGTGGAAGTAAGAAATAGATTTAAGGGCCTAGATCTGATAGATAGAGTGCCTGATGAACTATGGAATGAGGTTCGTGACATTGTACAGGAGACAGGATCAAGACCATCCCCATGGAAAAGAAATGCAAAAAAGCAAAATGGCTGTCTGGGGAGGCCTTACAAATAGCTGTGAAAAGAAGAGAAGCGAAAAGCAAAGGAGAAAAGGAAAGATGTAAGCATCTGAATGCAGAGTTCCAAAGAATAGCAAGAAGAGATAAGAAAGCCTTCCTCAGTGATCAATGGAAAGAAATAGAGGAAAACAACAGAATGGGAAAGACTAGAGATCTCTTCAAGAAAATTAGAGATACCAAGGAAACATTTCATGCAAAGATGGGCTCGATAAAGGACAGAAATGCTATGGACCTAACAGAAGCAGAAGATATTAAGAAGAGGTGGCAAGAATACACAGAAGAACTGTACAAAAAGGATCTTCATGACCCAGATAATCACGATGGTGTGATCACTGACCTAGAGCCAGACATCCTAGAATGTGAAGTTAAGTGGGCCTTAGAAAGCATCACTATGAACAAAGCTATTGGACATGATGGAATTCCAGTTGAGCTATTTCAAATCCTGAAAGATGATGCTGTGAAAGTGCTACACTCAATATGCCAGCAAATTTGGAAAACTCAGCAGTGGCCACAGGACTGGAAAAGGTCAGTTTTCATTCCAATCCCAAAGACAGGCAATGCCAAAGAATGCTCAAACTACTGCACAGTTGCACTCATCTCACACGCTAGTAAAGTAATGCTCAAAATTCTCCAAGCCAGGCTTCAACAGCATGTGAACCATGAACTTCCAGATGTTCAAGCTGGTTTTAGAAAAGGCAGAGGAACCAGAAATCAAATTGCCAACATCTGCTGGATCATCAAAAAAGCAAGAGAGTTCCAGAAAAACATCTATTTCTGCTTTATTGACTATGCCAAAGCCTTTGACTGTGTGGATCACAATAAACTGTGGAAAATTCTGAAAGAGATGGGAATACCAGACCACCTGACCTGCCTCTTGAGAACTTTGTATGCAGGTCAGGAAGCAACAGTTAGAACTGGACATGGAACAACAGACTGGTTCCAAATAGGAAAAGAAGTACGTCAAGGCTGTATATTGTCACCCTGCTTATTTAACTTATGTGCAGTGTACATCATGAGAAATGCTGGACTGGAAGAAACACAAGCTGGAAGCAAGATTTCCGGGAGAAATATCAATAACCTCAGATATGCAGATGACACCACCCTTATAGCAGAAAGTGAAGAGGAACTCAAAAGCCTCTTGATGAAAGTGAAAGTGGAGAGTGAAAAAGTTGGCTTAAAGTTCCAACATTCAGAAAACAAAGTTCATGGCATCTGGTCCCATCACTTCATGGGAAATAGATGGGGAAACAGTGGAAACAGTGTCAGACTTTATTTTTTTGGGCCCCAAAATCACTGCAGATGGTGACTGCAGCCATGAAATTAAAAGACGCTTACTCCTTGGAAGGAAAGTTATGACCAACGTACATAGCATTATCAAAAGCAGAGACGTTACTTTGCCAACAAAGGTTCATCTAGTCAAGGCTATGGTTTTTCCTGTGGTCATGTATGGATGTGAAAATTGGACTGTGAAGAAGGCTGAGCACCGAAGAATTGATGCTTTTGAACTGTGGTGTTGGAGAAGACTCTTGAGAGTCCCTTGGACTGCAAGGAGATCCAACCAGTCCATTCTGAAGGAGATCAGCCCTGGGATTTCTTTGGAAGGAATGATGCTAAAGCTGAAACTCCAGTACTTTGGCCACCTCATATGAAGAGTTGACTCATTGGAAAAGACTCTGATGCTGGGAGGGATTGGGGGCAGGAGGAGAAGGGGACGACAGAGGATGAGATGGCTGGATGGCATCACTGACTCGATGGACGTGAGTCTGGGTGAACTCTGGGAGTTGGTGATGGACAGGGAGGCCTGGCGTGCTGTGATTCACGGGGTCGCCAAGAGTCGGACACGACTGAGCGACTGAACTGAAATGAACTGAATGCGGGCAGCTTTAAAATTCAGTGTGGTAAAATCAGTTCAGTAATAAATTTCGATTTGGCTAATGTCTGAATGCTTTCTGTGATATAGAGACTGCTAGGTATTGGGGGTATAGTGGTGAACAAGACAGAAATGTCTTAAACAGAATTTAGGGTCTAGTGGGATAATTGAAATTTAATAATAATTATATTGTGATAAGGTTTCTAAAAAATAAAGTGTAGTGCTTTGAGAATTTTAAACTTGTTCTTGATGGGGGGAGTGGATATCAGTTTTCTTCAAGGAAGTGATATTTAAGGATGAATCAGGCAGAGTAGAGAGTGGAGGTTTTGCAAACATGACATATTTGAGAAAACGCGTGGTCTAATATGGCCAGAGTATGCAGTGAGGAGGAGCTGGACAGTACTTAGGTTGCACAGGTGGACAGATTGTGGAACCAGGTTTCACATTTTGGCCTTTTATCTTGAGGGCAGGAGAAGCCAGTGAAAGGTTCTAAGCAAATTTAATGATCATTTCAGTTCAGTTGCTCAGTCGTGTCTGACTCAGACTCGTGTCCATTGAGTGGATGATGCCATCCAGCATCTCATCCTCTGTTGTCCCCTTCTCCTCCCTCCGTCAGTCTTTCCCAGCATCAGGGTCTTTTCCAATGAGTCAGTTCTTCACATCAGGTGGCCAAAGTATTGGGAGTTTCAGCTTCAGCATCAATCCTTCTAATGAATATTCAGGACTTATTTCCTTTAGGATGGACTGGTTGGATCTCCTTGCAGTCCAAGGGACTCTCAAGAGTCTTCTCCAACACCACAGTTCAAAAGCATCAATTGTTTCAGGTTCAGCTTTCTTTATAGTCCAACTCTCACGTCCATACACTACTTGAAAAACCATAGCTTTGACTGGATAGACCTTTGTTGACAAAGTAATGTCTCTGCTTTTTAATATACTGTCTGGGTTGGTCATAGCTTTTCTTCCAAGGAGTAGGTGTCTTTTAATTTCATGGCTGCAGTCACCATCTGCAGTGATTTTGGAGCCCCCCAAAATAAATTCTATAACAGTTTCCATTTTTTCCCCATCTATTTCCCATGAAGTGATGGGACCAGATGCCATGATCTTAGTTTTCTTAATGTTGAGTTTTAAGCCAACTTTTTCACTCTCCTCTTTAACTTTCATCAAGAGGCTTTTTAATTCCTCTTTGCTTTCTGCCATAAGGGTGGTGTATCTGCATATCTGAGGTCATTGATATTTCTCCCGGAAATCTTGCTTCCAGCTTGTGCTTCATCCAGTCCAGCATTTCTCATGATGTATTCTACATATAAGTTAAGTAAGCAGGGTGACAATATACAGCTTTGACATACTCCTTTCCCAATTTGGAACCAGTCTGTTGTTCCATGTCCAGTTCCAGCTGTTGCTTCCTGACCTGCATAGAGGTTTCTCAAGAGGCAGGTCAGGTGGTTTGGTATTCCCATCTCTTGAAGAATTTCCCAGAATTTTTTGTGGTCCACACAGTCAAAGGCTTTGGCATAGTCAATAAAGCAGAAATAGATGTTTTTCTGGAACTCTCTCGCTTTTTCAATGATCCAGCAGATGTTGGCAATTTGATTTCTGGTTCCTCTGCCTTTTCTAAAACCAGCTTGAACATCTGGAAGTTCATGGTTCACATGCTGTTGAAGCCTGGCTTGGAGAATTTTAAGCATCACTTTACTAGTGTGTGAGATGAGTGCAATTGTGCAGTAGTTTGAGCATTCTTTGGCATTGCTTTTCTTTGGGATCGGAATGAAAACTGACCTTTTCCAGTCCTGTGGCCACTGCTGAGTTTTCCAAATTTGCTGGCATATTGAGTGTAGCACTTTCACAGCATCATCTTCCAGGATTTGAAATAGCTCAACTGGAATTCCATCACCTCCACTAGCTTTATTTGTAGTGATGCTTCCTAAGGCCCACTTAACTTCGCATTCCAGGATGTCTGGCTCTAGGTGAGTGATCACATCATCGTGATTATCTGGGTCATGAAGATCTTTTTTAAATAGTTCTGAGTATTCTTGCCACCTCTTCTTAGTATCTTGTGCTTTTGTTAGGTCCATATCTTTTCTGTCCTTTATTATGCCCATCTTTGTATGAAATGTTCCCTTGGTAGCTAATTTTCTTGAAGAGATCTCTGTAGTCTTTTTCATTCTATTGTTTTCCTAGTAACTATTAAAAGAGAAGCATGAAGAATAGTTTTTGTTATTTAACAATACAGAGATAAGTTTTTCTGATAAACATATTATATTTCAAGAACCAGGTTTTTTTTTTTTTTAATTTTGTATCCAAAATTCAATATTTGAAAAGAGCAAGGAAGAAACTGGTGCTGTTGAGAGCAACTGTGTGCTTAGTAGTAAATTCATTTAATCGTAATATCCTATCAGGTGATTCTTGCTGTTCTCTTTTTATGTATGGGGAAACAAAGACTCAGATCTCACATAAAGATAGGGATACAACTAGCAAGTGGTTTCGAGGTTTGAAATCTCATGCCCTTTTCAGTGTACCACACCACGTAGCTCTATCTAGTTTTTCTGTTGATATGTTTCCTTGAAAACTAGGTTGTGATAACAAAGATGGTAGTTACAGAAGCTATGAAGAGTGTTATAATTCTATCACATAAAAAGTATCTCTTCAATAAGCATCATAACATTTTTTAAATGGAGAGAACATTGGCAGTGCCATCCACAATTCTTATTTTACAAAAGAGAAAATTTAAAGGGATTAAGAACTTTAAGAAGCTACACTCAGTGCAGTGTTATAGTCCCGACTAAATCTTATTATTGGTAATTTATGATATTCAAGCTGGTGCTTTTTTTATCACACTCATCTTCTAATACATTTGGAGGGAATGGTAAAAAGTCTACTTTGTAATACAGTCAGAACTGTCTAGGAACACATGCTGAGCTGATGTCATATGGGCCAGCTTGAAATACTTCTAAAACAGCCTTCTTAGGAGTTTAGATATTAGATCTCTTCTCTTTAAATGTAGATTTCTATAGTCCTCCCTAAGAATATATATCTAAAGCCCGTATATCACTTTATTCTGATTCTGTTCATTTCTGAAAGGTAAGGTGATTTCCATGAATGGATTTTTGAATGAAGCACTTGGGTTAAATATAATAAATAGAAACACTTGTTTTCAAAAAGTAATAATCAGAATTCCTCCTTGCCTAGTAGATTTTACCTTCCCCAACATGAACATATTTTACCATGGTCTGTACAGCCTTACCTATCTTTGCAGATGGCCTTCGTGTCTCAGCTCTGCGAGTCCACTGGCTGAGTTCCTGGGCAGGAGGTTTCATCTCTCTGAGTCTCATTGGCATCTCTTGAGACTTCCTGAGGTTGTTATGAGATCCAGAGTGAACCTGATAAGCAGTGGTTTAAAGTATCAAATTGCCCTGACTCTTTGTCAATAAGGTCCTTTACTGATGATGATGTTACTTTTAGCAATGATACTTTCTAACATTAGTAGTACTAAGAGCTATCAAATTATTATATATGCAATTAGAAATTTTAATATGTATTCTAAACATGTGAACTTTCATACTTTTATGAAACTTTGTATTTTAGGTCATGTTTGATCTTGTTTTTTGTATCAAGAGAATGACCTCTACTGTATTTTTTCCCTTCATTTTTGGCTTGCTCAGGAATGAACATATTTTCACTTCCTTGGTGAAGGAATATAATATATATATACCTTAATGTCTTGCCCTTTAAAGAAGATTTTGTTATAACTTAAAAAAAAACTCAGCATAGTTTATACTAGATAACTAATTAGAAATTCTTGTCCTATTTGTTAATGAGTTTAATAATGTGTTTTTCTGCTATTAATAAAAATACCAGAGAGACTTGTTTCTAATGCTTTGAGATATTTATGAACTTTAAAGGATTTAATAAAAAATTTTGGCAAATCAAAGTAAAACATTTCTTTTCTTTAAACCTAAAGTCTTTTGGATATGCTGAAACTGGAAGGAAAAATGATGAATGGTCTTCACAGTCTTGGGCTCAAAGGAGAAGATATGAGCAAGTTTTTAAAATTAAGCACACGTAGTTGGGATCATACCTATGCACTGGATATTAGACATTCTTCTATCATGGTAAGTGCTCCTGTAATTTCTCATTTTAAAACACCAATACAGTATACTAACGCATATATATGGAATTTAGAAAGATGGTAACAATAACCCTGTGTACGAGACAGCAAAAGAGACACTAATATATAGAACAGCCTTATGGACTCTGTGGGAGAGGGAGAGGGTGGGAAGATTTGGGAGAATGGCATTGAAACATGTAAAATATCATGTATGAAACGAGATGCCAGTCCAGGATCGATGCACGATACTGGATGCTTGGGGCTAGAGCACTGGGACGACCCAGAGGGATGGTATGGGGAGGGAGGAGGGAGGAGGGTTCAGGATGGGGAACACATGTATACCTGTGGCGGATTCATTTTGATATTTGGCAAAACTAATACAATTATGTAAAGTTTAAAAATAAAATTAAAAAAAAAAAATAAAGTATCAACCAGTCAAAAAAGAAAAAAAAAAACAAAAAACCTTTAGTAGACTTAAGACTTAAAACCAGATATTGGCAGACTTTAGAATTAATTTAAGCATTTTGAAAGAGGTTATAGGAGTGAGAAGAAAAAGTAAAACCAGACTCATTCCTTCTCCCCCGTAGATCTTCCTTTCCCCTTTCTTGTATTCTCTGTACTTCCTCAGGAGAATATCTACGCAGCTCATTCAGTATCCTTTCCAGCTTTAAAGGTAAAATGAGAACAACAGAATAACTGCCTAAGCAACAGCAGCAATAAAATACCAAATGGTTAATACCTGAGGAATATATGAATACCACCTTAATATAGTGAAAATCTTGCCCCACAATTTGTGGTGGCTTCCTGATGTTCTGGTCCATGTATTACAGCCTAAGTGAATTTTTTTGATATCTGATCACATCACTTTTCCTTCTTTAAAGCATAAAAATAGTCCATGGTATGGCCTAATAGGTGGAAATGGCTTATTTCCTCCTTTTCCGGCCAGAACAATCTTCCCACCTATAGAGTTAGTCAGCCATCCAGGAATCAGAGAATGATAACAGCACCAAAGAACTGCTGCGTTGCCTGAACATCAGAGACCTCAGACTGAAGACAAACTACATCCGTTATTTGTTAGTTGGACCATTGTATTTTCTAGGACAGTTTTATAAGTTACTTGTTTGTTGGCTCCAGGTTTTTTTTTTTTTTAACTACTGTTTAGACCATGTCCTCTCACTGACTGAATTTTACTCTTACTTGGATCTCTTTATACTCAATAACAGATATCTTTTTCTAATAATGTTTTTATCAGTAAGAGGAATGACCATGATAGTTACTTTAATTCTTTGTGCCTTTTATTTTAAGCATTTATGCTTTTGACCATTTTCACAAAAATTGGGGTGAGATAAAATGAGGGAAGTAATTTTCAAAGCTATTCTCAACATAACAAATAGACCTGTAAAGAAACTTTCCAACTCCATTTATGAAATAGCATCCTTATCCTCCAAGGTTGGCTGTGGAAGATGGTCAGTCACATGGGGGGAGCAGTCTCCTGATGCTGTTCCCATTGCCCACACCGCCCACAGAGTCTCCTCCTGTATGCTATAAAGACTCCTCTCTTGCCCAGCTCTTGGACACTATGAGGAGGCATTCTTTTCCAAGGAACTTCTTGGAAGTAATTTTTATTGAGGTAAAATATAATATAAGGTAATGCTCTGTTAGGCATTTTAAGTCTGTAATTCATTGGCATTAAATATATTCACAGTCTTGTCCAACTGTCACCATTATCTGTTTCCAGAACTTCATCATTTCAAATAGATACCCATTCCCTTCTCCCTTAAGTGCCTGATAACCTCTGTTCTACTTTTTGTCTCTGTGAATTTGCCTCTTCCCATACTGCATGTAAGGGTAGTCATATGATATTTGTCCAATTATGCCTGACTTGTTTCACTCACCATGATGTTTTCAAGGTTCATCCATATTGTAGCATGTATAAGAATTTCATCCCTTCTAAGGCTAGTAATTTTTAAAGTATCTATTTTACATACTATTAAGGGAAGCTTTATGTCTCAGATGCTTCTATTTTTACACTTGGAAAGTGCCTGTCTAAATAGAAAATTGTTTCTGAGACTTAATTCTCTAGCTACCTCCAGAAAGATTAACTGGCACAAAATGCAGACCTCTGAGGTCTCAGTACTGTTCAACTTGGTCTGTTAGAGCAGCAAAATTAGCTCACACGTAAGCTTTATTTTTGCTTCATAGCATTTGCTACCACCCATTATGATATGTATTCATTTATAATCTTTTTCCAATGGAATGTAAGTGCCCCCCACTCCAGGACTTTGTTAAATACCGTCAACATTCATCGGTTCAGTTCAGTTCAGTTCAGTCGCTCAGTCGTGTCCGACTCTTTGCGACCCCATGAATCACAGCACGCCAGGCCTCCCTGTCCATCACCAACTCCCGGAGTTCACTCAGACTCATGTCCATCGAGTCAGTGATGCCATCCAGCCATCTCATCCTCTGTCGTCCCCTTCTCCTCCTGCCCCCAATCCCTCTCAAAAGCATCAGAGTCTTTTCCAATGAGTCAGCTCTTCGCATGAGGTGGCCAAAGTACTGAAGTTTCAGCTTTAGCATCATTCCTCCAAAGAAATCCCAGGGCTGATCTCCTTCAGAATGGACTGGTTGGATCTCCTTGCAGTCCAAGGGACTCTCAAGGGTCTTCTCCATCACCACAGTTCCAAAGCATCAAATCTTTGGCACTCAGCCTTCTTCACAGTCCAACTCTCACATCCATACATGACCACAGGAAAAACCATCTTATTTAATAGGAAGTACGCCCCCCCAAAATTGCTGAATATCTTAATGTCAAAACAAAGTTATTCATGAATGAATGCAGTACTTTGCTTTAAATTGTTTTCCCCCCGAATCTGTCTCTCTCCTTAGTTTTTGTCTTTACAGACAAAGCTGAGTCTCTGAGTTAAGTCATTTCTGATTTCTATGTTTATACCCTCCCCCTCAAAATATGAGGGGTTGGCAGTTTATTTCCTAAAAGTCTGGTTGAGAATTGAGGAAGAACTTAAGGGTTATTAGTTTTCTTCCATCCCTGACTTATCATTTCAGGTTTCTCTATCTCAGACTTCAGGAGTCACAGTTTAGATTTTATCTACTTTAATTGCTGTGTGTTTGCAGCCTTTATATAGTACCTCAGGTATGTGAAAAGTCAGTAAAAAGTATCATAGGATTATGTGTTTGGCTCCTCTGGATTGTAATTTCTTTTTAGTTCACTGGTGCCAGACCACCTACAGTGATGGGGTCTTTGGTCATATTGTAGCAGAACTACCCTTACAACTATTTTTTGTATTTTAGTTAAGAGTGTAACTTGACAACCACACCCCACAGTCATAAAGGCAAATTTCCTTGTCCTCGTCCAATAATGATGCTGTTAATCAGTTGACTAGACATGTGGGTTTATTTCTGGACTTTGAGTTCAGTTCTGTTGATCTATATCTCCAGCACCAGGCTGTTTATTTTTTTTTACTGTAGCTTTGTAGTGACTTTAAAAATTGTGAATTTTTAATTTTTAAAGTCCTACAACTTTATTCTTCATCTTTAAGATTGTCTTGGCATTTTACACCTTTTTCCTTTCTTTTTGAATTACGGAATGAGCTTGTCCATTTCTGTTAAAAAAAAAAAAAAAGACAAGCTGGAATTTTTATTGATATTTTGTTGAATCGATAAATTATTTAAGGAATATTGCCATTTAGACATATTACAGTTGCTATTTAGACATCTTCCAATCCGTGAATGTGAGGTGCCTTTCCATTTATTTAGCATAATTTCTTTCAACAGTGTTTTGCAGCTTTCAGTGTAAGTTTCAGGGTTGTTAAATTATTTTTAAGTATTTTACACTTTCTGATGTTACTATAAATGGAATTGTTTCCTTATGTTTAATTTAGAATTTTTCATTGCCTTTTATTTTTTTGTTGTTGAAATACTGAATACTGTGGCACTTCCTAGAAGTCAGATTCTCACCCCTCCCTGGGATTTGTGATTATTGCTGTTTGCTGTTGTTTAATAGTGACTCATTTTATAGAGTCTGTATTCTTTTTCATGTGTGGCCACAGAAATCTCTGTTAGGTTAGCCTATTCATCTGCTAACTACTGGACCGAGATTTTACTTAAATACCTGGAACCAGAAAATCTCCCAATCTTTGCATCTGGACAGAGGTGCTTTGTGTGTGTCACACGTGGAGGGAGGGAGAGTAGCACACACTGAACATTCAACCAGGCGGTCTGCATCTCTGCATTCACCTTCAATTCTTGTTTGCGTAGAGCTTGAAAGTCAACCAGAAGTGAGAATTTTGGGCCTTCTCTCGGTCTTTCCTGAGCATGTCCATGGCCTTGTACATTCCCAGGAATTCATCAGAACCTCTCAAAGCCCTATTTCCCATTTCCCAACCTTTCCTCACTAGGTTTGTAGTTACTTCAACGTGTATTCCAACGATTTTCTATTTCAGGAGTGTCTAAACATTTTCCAGTAAATGCTTTACATAAATTAGAGTAACAGGTTTCATACTAGGCAAATTATGAGTGAGGCAGGGTAAAGGCAAGACTCTTCAGAAGGTTTTCTAGGAAGTCACCGGACAGTTCAGACAAAAAGTTACAATTCTTTCAGAATAAAGCCCATTCTCCTGCTTCCAATATTGGTACTGGAATGTGAGCTGTCATTTTCAAGGCTACTGTTTAGGCTGGTAGCAGTAAATGGGATTGAGGTAAATTATTACAATACCACAAATCTCAGTGTTCTTACTGAGATTCAGCGTTTTTTCTTAAATAAACACTCTCAAGGTTGCTGTAAAATTTTGATTGGTTTTCATGGTTTTGAAAATGATCATTCCCACAGATTTTCTAGTTTTTCCATGTTTTTGTATAAGGTTGAAGTTTTGGAATTTCTTACTTAGATGTTTTAGCTAATGTCACTCCCCCAAAAGAACTCAAAAGATGTGAACTATAAGTCTTTGCTTCCCTCAGAATGAGTATCAGCCTCTAACAGATTGACCTATCCTGTGATTCTTTGTTGACTTGTATAACTCCCTGGACGTTGAGGTTGTTTTACAGGTTCTAATCAATAAATGACAACATCTTCTTTTCAGTATCTTGGAAGCCTAGTAGATAGCCAGGGCCTGAGTTATGACCAGCAGAACAGATGGAGGTAGATCTTTGGACTGTCAGTGCCAGTTCTGCACACGACTTTGTGAGGCGCCCTTCTAGTTCCTGTTGCTGCTTCTGTGTGTATGCTCACCTGAGACTAGAGGCAGGGCAGTCAGTGTCTGGGGACCTAGTCACCGTGATTTCCCGTGTTGTCTCTGTAGTTCTCCAAAACGGATCCGGATATCACCTCAACTGCTTCACCCAGCACTCATGGCCATAAATTGTGTCATTTCTATAGTTTTCTAACTTTAGTATTTGTGATAAGAATCACGTAGGGCACTTGTTTTGAATGGGAATTATTTAGTAGGTCTGAAGTGGTGCCAAGGAATCTGCATTTTAAATAAACCCATTCAGCTGTTTTGATCCACATCAAAAGCTACTCAACCTCCAGTCGTGAATTCAGGTTCAGTGGGACTGGTGCATAAAGCATAATGCTGGTTTCTCACTTGAAATAAAAAAAATATAATTCACCACCAAGGGGATAAGATACTCACATCATGTATCTTTTCCATATTGGAGAGCCAGATATGACTGTCATTTGCTGTTTGAATTATCTTCCTTCAGACTGCAGTTGTGAAAATGCCCCCGGGAACAAAATTGAGGTGGTGCTTGCCTCATGTTCCTCCTGCTTTCAAGGGTTGTAGCTCCTTAGTTCTTGATTGTTGATTGACCCATACCTCCAAGCCTCTAAACAATGGTTTTCTCTTCCTGTTGTCATTGTTTCAGGAGAGAGGGCCAGTTAAATATAAGCTATTCCACCTTGATTAGAACTGGATGTCCTAAGTGTCGGTTTTAAAAATTTAATTTTTCTAAGTCATTTTATTTTCCTTACGTCCAAACTTTTAAATTTTAGAGAGGTGAATGACCTCATTGCCTCCTATACCTTAAATGGTTTATGAAGACTATTTAATATAGTTTAATTTTTTAATATGAAAAACAAACAAGTAAATAGTCAATTGTTTCAAAGGAAATGTAATGTAAAGGCTATGGGAATGTAAAATTGTTGCACATAATGTTTGTTCCTTATAGAATATTCATCTAGCTTCTTATACTTAATCAGAAATGTAGAAAATCTTAGGTATATTTCACTTGCTATTTGATAAAGTCAGATTTGGCTTTGAAAATGATTTAAGTATTAATATAGCTTTCACAGCTTTCTGGATTCTTTTCTAGTGGGTTAATAACTTAGAAACTGATGAGATGTATTTAACATGGCCTTCAAGTTACCAGGAACTTTTGAAACCAGTATTCCCTGGAAGTATACCTTTCATAAGGCGTAATTTTCATAATTTGGTGAGTTTTATATTTTGAAATTTTGTGTGCATCTTTTATAAAGATATCACTGGTTTTTTTGGTACTACCTTGCTGTTGGTAATTAGGCATCTGAGTAATAAGAAAGTATTTGCCTAATGTAATAAGCTTGAGGTGGCATGGCTGACTAGGTTTCACAAGCTAGCAGGCCTTTTATTGTTTTATACCTGTTTATTGTTTTATTGTTTATACCTGCCTTTTATTGTTTTATCCCCATGTACTTTTATAATACCAATATTAAGTTGATGGGTTACTATTAAATTTTCTAAAAGGAATTTATGATCAAACTTTACTTCTATAAGAATTAATAAATTTCAGTACATTTAAGGGAAAAATAAATACTACTTTGTAATCTGTGCATATAAATGTTCATTATTACAGTGTTAGGTAACCTTACAGAAATTTAAACTGTGGAGAAAACATCGAGGGCTTTTACAGTTTTTCACATAGTAAGTGAATATCTTAGTTCCTACAGCAGATGTTAAGCCATTATTTTTTTGGTCAAAATTCAATTTGTTTCTTTTTTTAAAAATTTATCACAGAAAATCCAGTGAAAACTTAGAATAAGGTATTTCACTTCCAATAAAAAAAAAACAAAAACATTTACTTTGAGCTGTGCTTCAAAAAGAAGATGAGTAATCTGATTAAATTTCATGTATTATTATATTTGAGTGGATAGCTTTTAGAAATTCATCATAAACTATGAAACTCCTATATACATTCCTCAAAATTCTTTACTAGAAAGTTTTAAGAAATTTACCTTGAATTTCATACTTTTAGTTACAGAAATTATATTAAATTTCAATTTCATAAAAATTCTGAAGTGTTAAAATGGTGATTATAGACTGTCTACTTTTTTTTAGGTTCTGTTTATTGATCCTGCTCAAGAATATACCATGGATTTTATAAAAGTTGCTGAACTTTTCTATCATCATAAAATTCCTCTTAGGTAATTGTCAATTTATAACTGTCAATTGAAGGAAATCCAGTGATGTTCACGTTGTGTTACACAGGGTATTAATGTGGAATTCAAAGTGATGTTATCTCAGTGCTGTATGTTGTGAAGAATCATACACCCTTATGATAGACTCTGTTAATCACACCTGCTTGCTAATCTTGTTTACTGTATTACCTTCCTGAGAGAATGATCTTGTCACTTTGGGTGCTTAAAGATAGATCCATTTCCTATGGTTGTGTTAAGAGTACACTTCTCGGCCCCCCCTTTTTTTTTCTGGAAAAAAAAGTAGCCACTTGATAATGTCACTACCACAGAGTTTTACATTTTGGAAGACTCCTACAGAGATGAGAATTTTGGTGAATAGTCATTACAAATCAAACCTTTTCAAACAGTGATACTCTTCTTTACCCCATCTGTTAACTCATTCCCTCCATCTTGATGTTGAAGTCTAATAATGTTTAAAATAAGTGGTTTGTTATGGTTCAAGAGGGAGTTGTAACATTTCTTATTCATCTTCTTTCCTAGAATTGGTTTTGTGTTCATTGTTAATACAGATGATGAGGTTGATGGAAAAAATGATGTTGGAGTTGCCCTTTGGCGAGCTTTCAATTATATTGCAGAAGAGAATGGTGTATCACAAGCGTTTATGTTCATAGTACATGTGAGTTAATGCACTACATATAGTTTCTTCAGAATGTAGAGTGTTTTTGTGTTATCATTATTACTATTTGTTTTAACACTTTAGTTTATAAAAACTGTCATGATAGATTAGTGCACAAGATGAATGATTCTTGCAACTCTCAGCTTAAGTACACAATATTGTCCCCACTTTATAAACAAGGCAACTGAGGCTCGGCCAAAATCTGAATTTGTTTACGTTTACCCAACTGATAAAGGAACATAAATTCTATACATAAATTTAGAGGAAGCATATTGATAGAAAATAATTAGAGAATTCTTGAACTGGGTTTTGAATAAAATCATGAATGGAGAAGATTATTTCAAATTTAAATGTTCTAAGTGACAAAATTTATAAGACTTCGTAGAGATTTTCAAAGGAGGAAAACTTCGTGGCAGCAAATTGGTATCAGAATGATAAACGATAAGATTGATACTGAATCTGACAAACTAAGACATTGGTAAGAATCTGATTAAGGAAGTAACATGAGGTAAGAAGATTATTTTATAATGGTGGCTCTCTTATGGCTCATAATGGAAATATAAATGCATTAAGGAACTGTATTGTTGGTGTTAAGAGAGATTATAGCTTTAAAAATCTATTGATTTTTATATTTATTGTTCTATGGCTTGTCAACCATTATTATAACTTCCTATCATATTGGAATGGACTTAAACAGCTGGTAGCTGGGCAGTTAATGATAATCTGGTACAAACAGATAGGATCTCACACCTTATGTAAAAAATAATATCAGGTAGTTTAAAAACTTAGTGTGAAAAACAAAGCATTAAGATGTTAGAAAGAAATTAGGACCCCAAAGGAGTTAAGGTTCCTCAATAATATTTTAAAAATTATGAGTCTGAAGGAGAATACTGATAGATTTAGCTACTTACAAATGAAAACCAGTGCATTGTTCATCAGATATCATAAAACAGATATCACAAAGTAGTGAAGGAAAAAGTTCCAAGGAAGAGAAATATTTGCAGTACATGATATGTATTAGATTTCCTGCAAATTGAAAAACCCAATGAAAAAAATACATAGAGATTTTTCAAAATATTAGAGGATACATTAATGTGAAGCCAAAATGTATTGAAATTATTAAAGTAAGTAAATGTTTATTACAATTAATGGTAACTGAGTATCTCGGAAATCATAAAAATGCAAATAAAGCTTACCCTGAGATATATCTTATCTCCGATAATCTGGCAGTAATTAAGAAAGCTGACAGTATCATACATTAATGAGAATGGATAACAATGGAAATTCCTTTACACTGTTACACTGCCTATAAGAATATGAATTGGTATAACCACTTTGAGAAACAATTGTAGTTCTTCAAAATTTGAGGTTAAGTTTGCATATTCCCTACACACATGCACACACACATACTTTGAGACAAATCGTTGCTGTAGGAGACTATTAGCAGAATCATGCACAATAGCAACAAACTGGAAACTACATATATATGGTATATTGGTATACTATATATATATAATCCATATTAATCAGTAAAATTTAATCATTTCACATGATGGATCATGATATGCTAAAATTATGGATGTATTAGAGGCATAATGAAAGTATAGAAGGCCAACATATTACCATGTACTATTTAAAGCTCAAAAAGCAAACAAAACTAAATATCATAGTGCCTGGAAATATATTCAGATAAAACTCTAGAACTTAAAAGGTAAGGAAATGGTAAACATAAACAAGATGATGCTTGCTTCTGAGGGAATAGAGGGAGATGACATTGGGAGGAAAATTGTGCTTCACCAATAGATTGCCAGGAGAAGTATCAATAACCTCACATATGCAGTTGACACCACCCTTATGGCAGAAAGTGAAGAAGAACTAAAAAGCCTCTTGATGAAAGTGAAAGAGGAGAGTGAAAAAGTTGGCTTAAAGCTCAACATTCAGAAAACGAAGATCATGGCATCTGGTCCCATCACTTCATGGGAAATAGATGGAGAAACAGTAGAAACAGTGTCAGACTTGATTTTTTTGGGCTCCAAAATCACTGCAGATGGTGATTGCAGCCATGAAATTAAAAGATGCTTACTCCCTGGAAGAAAAGTTATGGCCAACCTAAACAACATATTAAAAAGCAGAGACATTCCTTTGCCATAAAGGTCTGTTTAGTCAAGGCTATGGTTTTTCTCGTAGTCGTGTATGGATGTGAGAGTTGGACTGTGAAGAAAGCTGAGCGCCAAAGAATTGATGCTTTTGAACTGTGGTGTTGGAGAAGACTCTTGAGAGTCCCTTGGACTGCAAGGAGATCCAGCCAGTCCATTCTAAAGGAGATCAGTCCTGGGTGTTCTTTGGAAGGAATGATGCTAAAGCTGAAACTCCAGTACTTTGGCCACCTCATGTGAAGAGTTGACTCGTTGGAAAAGACTCTGATGCTGGGAGGGATTGGGGGCAGGAGGAGAAGGGGACGACAGAGGATGAGATGGCTGGATGGCATCACCAACTCGATGGACGTGAGTTTGAGTGAACTCCGGGAGTTGGTGATGGACAGGGAGGCCTTGCGTGCTGCAATTCATGGGGTCGCAAAGACTCAGACACGACTGAGCGACTGAACTGAACTGATATTATAATCCACAGTGATGTTCATTTTCAGTGTTATCTGGTTTGTTCGTGGAGATGGTTCGTTTTGTTATACTTCATAATGTCCCATACTTTTTTTGCTTACCAAGTTACATAACATTTCTTAAAATTATATATGGCTGAGTCCCTTTGCTATTCACCTGAAGCTACCACAACATTGTTAATAGACTATGCATGCGTGCTAAGTCACTTCTGTCATGTCCAACTCTTTGCAACCCTATGAACCATAGCTTCCCAGGCTTCTCCGTCCTTGGGATTTTCAAAGCAAGAATACTGGACTGGGTTGCCATGTCTTTCTCCAGGGCATCCTCCCAACCCTGGGATTAAACCTGGGTCTCCTGCATTGCAGGCAGATTCTTTATCATCTGAGCCACCAGGGAAGCCCATAGCCCAATACAAAATAGAAAGTTTAAAGTTTGGGGAAAAAATTTAGACATTCTGAAGCCAAGCAATTGGAGATTGAATCACAAAAATTTGAAATTATGTATGATGTTCAAAGGTGTAAGTCTGTAATATTTGGGTTAAAGTACTTACATATCTGCAAGTTTGCCTTCCTAACTAGATTATAAATTTCACAAGATTGAAAATCTCTCTCTTGTGCTTACAAGATGTTACATACACATGTTAATGAAAATGAAAGGATTTATATTTTTATTTCAGGTCTCAAATTCTCATAGTGTATTAATATATTTAGATTACACGCAGTCTTTTGCTTTCCATAGGAACAGAGTTGGTTTAAAAAAGGACTGCATTTTTAATAAACATTTGCATATAAACTATGTTATTTAAAATGTGAATAAATTGCATGGCATCGCAAATTCCTCAAAAAAAGTTTTTGAAATTATAAATAAGAAGATTGAATTGTTATGTATCTAAAGTAGCTTATGTAAGACATTCTAGCTAACTTAGATACCTTAGGAATACCTAATATTTTTAAAGTAACAAATTAGTAAAATGACTGACCTCAAAGACTTTTCATATATAACTTTTGCTATATTCAGAATTTTATTTTCTAATCAGTTTATGTTTTACAGAAGGCTGTACTTTGCCCCTTTTTTTGAGTTATTAAGATCATAGTGGAAAATGTGGAAAATTCTGAAAGAGATGGGAATACCAGACCACTGATCTGCCTCTTGAGAAATTTGTATGCAGGTCAGGAAGCAACAGTTAGAACTGGACATGGAATAATAGACTGGTTCCAAATAGGAAAAGAAGTACATCAAGGCTGTATATTGTCACCCTATTTGTTTAACTTCTGTGCAGAATACATCATGAGAAACGCTGGACTGGAAGAAGCAAAAGCTGGAATCAAGACTGCGGGGAGAAGTTATCAGTAACCTCAGATATGCAGATGACACCACCCTTATGGCAGAAAGTGAAGAGGAACTAAAAAGCCTCTTGATGAAAGTGAAAGTGGAGAGTGAAAAAGTTGGCTTAAAGCTCAACATTCAGAAAACGAAGATCATGGCATCCGGTCCCACCACTTCATGGGAAATAGATGGAGAAACAGTGGAAACAGTGTCAGACTTTATTTTTTTGGGCTCCAAAAATCACTGCAGATGGTGATTGCAGCCATGAAATTAAAAGACGCTTACTCCTTGGAAGGAAAATTATGAGTGACCTAGATAGCATATTCAAAAGCAGAGACATTACTTTGCCAACAAAGGTTCATCTAGTCAAGGCTATGGTTTTTCCTGTGGTCATGTATGGATGTGAGAGTTGGACTGTGGAGAAGGCTGAGTGCCGAAGAATTGATGCTTTTGAACTGTAGTGTTGGAGAAGACTCTTGAGAGTCCCTTGGACTGCAAGGAGATCCAGCCAGTCCATTCTGAAGGAGATAAGCCCTGGGATTTCTTTGGAAGGAATGATGCTAAAGCTGAAACTCCAGTACTTTTGCCACCTCATGCGAAGAGTTGACTCATTGGAAAAGACTCTGATGCTGGGAGGGATTGGGGGCAAGAGGAGAAGGGGACGACAGAGGATGAGATGGCTGGATGGCATCACTGACTCGATGGATGTGAGTCTGGGTGAACTCCGGGAGTTGGTGATGGACAGGGAGGCCTGGCGTGCTGTGATTCATGGGGTCGCAAAGAGTCGGACACGACTGAGCGACTGAACTGAACTGAACTGAAGATCATAGTATGTTCTACTTCAATATAAGGAGAAAACTTCCTCATAAACTGAGAGACTCATAAAATCAAACTCTAAGAGCTACTTTTAGATCTGTCACCTCTTAAAGGGATAGGTTACACAGTTTATAGTGATAAAAGGAAATTGCAGAATGCTAATTCCTTACTCTGCAGAATAATATGAAGATTCTGTCAGTCATAATATGAGGATTGTCTCTGGCAATAATACTTCAAGTGAATTGGGACTAAAAATAATATTCTTATTTGATATATCAAAATACTACCTAATGATGTTTGTACTTACTAGTTTTTCCCCTCTGCTTGGTAGGCTCTTTCCCCAGAATGTCTTGGCTCAAGTTCACATTAATGTTTCAGTAAATCATCTGCTCAGAAATACTATCTTTCTTGAGGCAGAGCTGTCTGTTTTCCCCATGTGGAACAGTGCCTGGGTCATGGTAGAAGATCTATAGTGAAGGGGGAAATGGGGAAAAAAATAAAGGGGTAACAGCTTACTTTATGCCAGTATGATTAAAGTATTTTGAGACTGGAGAAAGAATGGATGTATAGAAAAAAAGCTAGTTAAGATATTTACTAAAGAACAATTGGAAATGAAAATAAGCATTTCTGAAATAAGTCATTTAAACTATTTGTGTGTGTGACCCCGTGGACTGTAGCCCATCAGGCTCCTCTGTCCAAGAATACTGGAGTGGGTTGCCATTTCCTTCTCCAGGGGATCTTCCCGACCCAGGGATTGAACCCAGGCCTCCCACATTGCAGGCAGACACTGTAACCTCTGAGCCACCAGGGAAACCATATATATATATATATATTTTTTTTTAATAAAGGTAACCATTGTTTTATTAAGAATTATAGAGTCTGGCTTAATCAAAATAGACTAACATAGAAACTTGATACGGTATTTTGAAAGCTATAGAATATTCACAATACCATTTTAGTTAGAAGATGATAGATTTTATTGTTAAAATAGTTTGCTTATCTCTGTATGTGGGGGTAAGTGTGTATATATAAATGAATGTATGTAATATGCTTAGAACTTAGAAAATATGAAATAAGTTCTTTGTAAATATTCATGCTAGGAAAAAGAAACAAAACTAATTACTGTAAGATGAAAATCATAATATCTTTATTTTCACAGATGTACCAAGAAGTGGAGAATCACAAAATACTCACTGTGAACAATGTCAAGCGTGTTCTCCAAAATAAATTTCCTCATGCTAATATTTGGGATATTTTGGGAATTGATTCTAAATATGATGGTGAAAGAAAGGTAAGTTGGAATGCACATTTTAAAAAATATGGTGAAGAAGCTTTTATTATCTCATGAATAGATGGTCTTAATATAACTAACTCTACAATCAGATTTAGATTTTAAACGTTAAAAAAAGGGAAATTTATACCTTTGAATGACACGTTTTATACAGTTTTTAAGTTACCACTATTGACATCAAAAAAGTTACTTCTCAGAACTAATAGTGTAGAAAATCATTAAAACAATTAACAAAATGGCAATATGTACATACCTACCAATAATTACTTAAATGTAAATGGACTAAATGCTTCAATCAAAGGACAGTAACCAGATGGATATACAAGCAAGACTTGTGTATAAGCTGCCTCCAAGAGACTTAACTTCAGATCTGAAGATACACACAGACTGAAGTGAGGGAATTAAATAGGTATTTCATGCAATGGCAATGAGAAGAAATCCGGGGACCAGTTGGCGTCAGATGAAATAGAGTTTAAAACAAAGGCTGAAATAAGGGACAAAGGAGGATATCATATAATGATCAATGGATCAGCCCAAGAAGATATAATTGTTAATATATGTAACTCCTTCAGTTCAGTTCAGTCGCTCAGTCATGTCGGACTCTTTGTGACCCCATGAACCGCAGCACGCCATACCTCCCTGTCCATCACCAACTCCTGGAGTCAACCCAAACCCATGTCCATTGAGTTGTTGATGCCATCCAACCATCTCATCCTCTGTTGTCCCCTTCTCCTCCTGCCCTCAATCTTTCTCAGCATCAGGGTCTTTTCCAATGAGTCAGCTCTTCACATCAGGTGGCCAAAGTATTGGAGTTTCAGCCTCAACATTAGTCCTTCCAATGAACACCCAGGACTGATCTCCTTTAGGATGGACTGGTTGGATCTCCTTGCAGTCCAAGGGACTCTCAAGAGTCTTCTCCAACACCACAGTTCAAAAGCATCAATTCTTCGGCACTCAGCTTTCTTTATAGTCCAACTCTCACATCCATACATGACCACTGGAAAAACCATAGTCTTGACCACATGGACCTTTGTTGACAAAGTAATGTCTCTGCTTTTTAATATGCTGTCTAACTTGGTCATAACTTTCCTTCCAAGGAGTAAGTGTCTTCTAATTTCATGGCTGCAGTCAGCATCTGCGGTGATTTTGGAGCCCAGAAAAAGAAAGTCAGCCACTGTTTTCACTGTTTCCCCATCTATCTGCCATGAAGTGATGGGACCGGATGCCATGATCTTAGTTTTCTGAATGTTGAGCTTTAAGCCAACTTTTTCACTCTCTTCTTTCACTTTCATCAAGAGGCTCTTTACTTCTTCTTTGCTTTCTGCCATAAGTGTGGTGTCATCTGCATATCTGAGGTTACTGATACTTCTCCTGGCATATATATACAGTTATATATATATGTAATATAGCTCAGAGATAATCTAGTTCAGTGGTTACAAGTTCAGACTATTTGTCACACACTTGTAAGTACAAATTCTGTTTCCAAAATGTAGTAGTTATATGACATTGGAAGTCACTCTCTGTATGTTTTATCATCTATAAAGTGAATATAATAGTACTTAGCTTCAGAAAGTAATTATTAATATGTTGGCTATCATGACAATTTTATTGATACATAGTGTTGAGTAGTGAATGAATTAATTAGTGATACTGTATCATACAAGATAAAATCCAGATACTGAAGACCTTCATGATCTAGCCCCTCCACCCCTCTGGCCTAATATCTTCTCCCTACATATTAATAACTCCTCCCTCTGTAAACACAGGAAACTGTTTGCCATTACCTGAATATACCATATTCTCTTTTCCCTTCTATTCCTTGCAGTGCTGTCTGTTTTTGCTTGGAATGTCTTTCTCCACTTTTACAGGACAAGCAAATTTTTACTTGTCCTTTAAGATTTTGCTGTTATTCCCTGAAGAGGGTTTCTATGATCCCTTCTCTCCACACTCAAACTTTGTCACTTCTTTTCTGGGCTCCCATAAAACCTGGTATATGGCCTCAGTTTTGCTTGTATATATGTGAGCCCCTCGAAGGCAGATATTTTAGCTTTGTACTCGCAGAGTCTAGCCAAACACATGAATTCAATGAATGTTTACTAAACAAATGAACATAGAGATAAATTAATCTCTTATGCAGGTAGATGTATTTTTTAAAGTAAAGTCATACCCTTTTATCAAAGGCCAGAAAACTACAGGCCCCAAGCCAAATCCAGGCTTTCCACCACCGTTTTTCCATCTGTTTTTATAAACACAGGTTGTTGGAGACAGCCAGGTTCATTCATTCATTTGTTGTGTGTCTCTGTAACACACAACACTGTAACATTAGTTTGCACTGTAACATCACGATTGAGTAGTTGTGTCACAGACCAGATGGCTCACAAAACCTAAAATATGTGTCTGGCCCTTTTAAAAAAAGTTTTCTGACTTGTTCTCTGTAGGTAAATTACCTTCCTTTAAGTAGTGTTGCAAAGAACAGATAAAATTAGCAAAACTAACATTTTTCTATGACATACAAAAATGTTGCAGTCCCTTTATGTATTTCTTTTTCAAACAGACATATTCTGTTTAACTCTCTGATATTTTTTTAATTGAATAGGCAGGAACAAACTTTTATAAGATGACTGGCTTGGGTCCTTTGCCTCAAGCTCTTTATAATGGTGAATCCTTTGACCGTGAAGAGCTGAATTTTAAGGAACTAGAAATGGCTGTTCTTCACAGAATGATGGATACAACTGCGTATTTACAAAAGGAAGTTTTTATGGTAAGTAAGCATGTATGAGAAAATGTCTGATGAATGATATTTCTAAATTATTTCTATATTACATTAGAACTATCTTAATAGCTAAAGTCAATTGCATAAAAGTTTCCATTCTAATCATTTAGTAGTGCTTTTTAAAGTAGTAATTAAATTTATCTGTGCATAATTACATCTAAAAATTGCTTAATTGGAAAGAAACTCCAAAGTTTTACAGGAAAATTTATTATAAGAATCTTAAATTGACTTATTTTAGATTAAGCAATCTTTAAATGTATTCTCTGCATCATATTAAAACATATGCATATAAATTGCCTATATTGCCTAAATAATATTTTGTTATTTTAGGGTGCCTTAAATGATCGAATAAATGCAGTTGACTTCCTAATGGGTAAAAATAATGTTGTGCCCCGTATAAATCCTTTGATTTTGCACAATAAATGGCAGTACCTTAATTTGATACCTACATCAGGTAAAATAATCCTTCCTTTTCTACAAATGTTTATTGAGTTGTGAATGTTTTATTAATTCATTATTTAACATTTAACATTAAAATTTTTAGTAACTGCTGATGTTGAAGATTTCTCTACTTTCTTGTTCTTGGATACACAAGATAAGAGTGCTGTAATTGCAGAGAACATGCACTATGTAACTGAAAGAGGTAATAAGCATATTTTATTTTCCTGAATTTATTCCTAAATGGTAAAAGTTAATAATTTTATTAAATGTTTGCATAACGCATTTTTGTATGTTGATATTTGATTAGAGGCCTGGTTTTCAATTTGAGAATTTGTAAATTGTTAGGATAAAAGGATTTTGCTGAGAAAAATGATGCCGTGTGTCCTAGCTAATCATATATGCAGGGGTTAATCTTATTTCTTTGCCTTTTTTTTAAAGCTAGCTATTCTGTTATTCTCCTTTTTAGGAAAGTGGTAAAACACTTCCAAGATTAAGTAACCTGATAATCTTATAAGGCATGAATAAAAGTGTAATCCCCAGATGAGAGGAGACTAGTTCTGCATTCTGGTTAAACAGTGTCTGAATGTTTTGCTTAGGATAGCGGTCATATCCAAAGGAAGGGGGACCAAGACAGGAACATCTTTGGAAATAACGATTTAGCCTAGATAGGAAAACTGCAGTATGACCACAGACTTGTGAGATACCATGAATTCTTCAGATAATGGAGTTTGGTTGGTTTGAGTTTCACTTTGTTTTGTTTGACCCACTTTGTTCTGGAGAGAACACAGAGAACCCGTGCATGAAACATAAAAGAAAGCTGATTTTTATGTTGTTATATAAAGTGGTAACTTTCTGACAATGAGTGATCTAAAGATGAAATTACTGTGAAATAAGGGGTAATTTTTATATATGAAAGAGATTTAAGCACACAGCTAGTTTTTGAGAATGCTATGGGGTGAATCCAAATTAGGACCAGATCACCTTTGAGTTACTTTCTAACAGATCTGTGATTTTGTGTTCATAAAGTGGTCTGTCTACAAGAAATTCAACAAATAATAAAATATAATTCAGTTCCATTGTATGGCAGGCTAAGGTCCTGAATGTGTCAAGTGAAGGGAAAAGTAGACAGAAAAACAGGGAATAAAAAAATAGAAGAAGTATATTTATCAGGTTCTGGATTGTATTTCAAAAATTGCTTCGGGGCATCAGAATAGAGTAAGTTAGCCTATAATTAATGCCCTTAGATTAAATCTCTTTCAATTTAAAAGAATAATTAACTGAGAAACACCTTATTTCTTTATTTTTATGGGATCAAGACCATCCCCAAGAAAAAAAATGCAAAAAAGCAAAATGGCTGTCTGGGGAGGCCTTAAATAGCTGTGAAAAGAAGAGAAGCAAAAAGCAAAGGAGAAAAAGAAACATACAAGCCTCTGAATGCAGAGTTCCAAAGAATAGCAAGGAGAGATAAGAAAGCCTTCCTCAGCATGCAATGCAAAGAAATAGAGGAAACCAACAGAGTGGGAAAGACTAGAGATCTCTTCAAGAAAATTAGAGATCCCAAGGGAACATTTCATGCACAGATGGGCTTGATAAAGGACAGAAATGGTAGGGACCTAACAGAAGCAGAAGATATTAAGAAGAGGTGGCAAGAATACACAGAAGAACTGTACAAAAAAGATCTTCACAACCCAGATAATCACAATGGTGTGATCACTGACCTAGGGCCAGACATCCTGGATTGTGAAGTCAAGTGGGCCTTAGAAAGCATCACTACAAACAAAGCTAGCGGAGGTGATGGAATCCCAGTTGAGCTATTTCAAATCCTGAAAGATGATGCTGTGAAAGTGCTGCACTCAATATGCCAGCAAGTTTGGAAAACTCAGCAGTGGCCACAGGACTGGAAAAGGTCAATTTTCATTCCAATCCCAAGGAAAGGCAATGCCAAAGAATGCTCAAACTACTGCACAACTGCACTCATCTCACAAGCTAGTAAAGTAATGCTCAATATTCTCTAAGCCAGGTTTCAGCAATACGTGAACCGTGAACTTCCTGATGTTCAAGCTGGTTTTAGAAAAGGCAGAGAAACCAGAGATCAATTTGCCAACATCCGCTAGATCATCAAAAGGGCAAGAGTGTTCCAGAAAAACATCTATTTCTGCTTTATTGACTATGCCAAAGCCTTTGACTGTGTGGATCACAATAAACTGTGGAAAATTCTGAAAGAGATGGGAATACCAGACCACCTGATCTGCCTCTTGAGAAACCTATATTCAGGTCAGGAAGCAACAGTTAGAACTGGACATGGAACAACAGACTGGTTCCAAATAGGAAAAGGAGTATGTCAAGGCTTTTATTGTCACCCTGCTTATTTAACTTCTATGCAGAGTACATCTTGAGAAACGCTGGGCTGGAAGAAGCACAAGCTGGAATCAAGATTGCTGGGAGAAATATCAATAACCTCAGATATGCAGATAACACCACTCTTACAGCAGAAAGTGAAAAGGAATTAAAAAGCCTCTTGTTGAAAGTGAAAGAGGAGAGTGAAAAAGTTGGCTTAAAGCTCAGCATTCAGAAAACTAAGATCATGGCATCTGGTCCCATCACTTCATGGCAAACAGATGGGGAAACAGTGGCTGACTTTATTTTTGGGGGCTCCAAAATCACTGCAGATGGTGACTGCAGCCATGAAATTAAAAGACGCTTACTCCCTGGTAGGAAAATTATGACCAACCTAGATAGCATATTCAAAAGCAGAGACATTACTTTGCCAACAAAGGTCCATCTAGTCAAAGCTGTGGTTTTTCCAGTGGTCATGTATGGATGTGAGAGTTGGACTGTGAAGAATGCTGAGCGCCGAAGAATTGATGCTTTTGAACTGTGGTGTTGGAGAAGACTTGAGAGTCCCTTGGACTGTAAGGAGATCCAACCAGTCCATTCTGAAGGAGATCAGTCCCAGGTGTTCATTGGAAGGACTGATGCTAAAGCTAAAACTCAATACTTTGGCCACCTCATGCAAAGAGTTGACTCTTTTGAAAAGACCCTGATGCTGGGAGGGATTAGGGGCAAGAGGAGAAGGGGACGACAGAGGATGAGACGGCTGGATGGCATCACCGACTCGATGGACATGAGTTTGTGTGGACCCGGGAGTTGGCGATGGACACAGAGGCCCGGCTTGCTGCGATCATGGGGTCGCAAAGAGTTGGACACGACTGAGTGACTGAAATGAACTGAACTGAAACAAATATAAAATTGGGAGAAACTTGCTTAGCATTTTTGAAGTATTTCTCAGTTTACTATTTGTAATTGTAAAAATGCTGACATTTAAGAAGGCATGAGAATTCTTTACCTTCCTTCTTTGAAAAGAATGTGCCACCACTGCATTACTATTAAATTGCTTCTGAAGGATTGCAAGGAGAATCAGTGTGTCCTTCATTTTGTTACATATTTGTTTCATTAACCAAAGCCAGCTTTTGCATAATTATATATTACTGGGTATGGAACGATAGCATCACCTACTCAGTGGATATGAGTTTGAGTAAACTCCAGGAGATGGTGCAGGACAGGGAAGCCTGGCTTGCTGCAGTCCATGGGGTTACAGAGTCGGACACGACTTAGTGATTGAACAACAGTGATAGAACTGTAACTTCGCATCTATTCAGGTGTAAGTTTTTGGTGTAGCAAACTTTCTACAGTTATTTTAAGTGGGTCATATGATCTAAGGGACTAATTTTTGTATAGGTTCAATGATATCCAGACAAGTATTATTTCAGATGTTATATGCTGAGGTTGGATGAAATTAAACCAATTTAACTGTGACTGCAGAATTAAAAATTGTTTCATCTTGTGGCTTCCAGATTTTCAAATGTTTCTGGAAAAAAAATGTATTGATGTTTTTGGCATAAGATGATGTGAATTAGACTAAGTTAACAATAGCCAGAATTTTTGAAATACATGAATCATAAGCTAATAAAATATTGCTGTTTCCAGTATCTGCTAATAATTTATTGTGTGTGGTTTTACATTATGTAAGGCATAAATATCACTTTTTTTTTTACATATGTAGCTGGAAGGCAATTTTGCATGCCAACAGTGGAACCTTAGTAAGCATAATACAATTTTCTCTACTGGCAAAAGTATCCCATAGATGTGTTTCTTGGTGACTATTCTTTCTTTTTGGTATCTGAATTTATACAAAGTTTATAAATGAATTACTCTTAACATTTTCTATGTATTTCAGTCTGTGTGTGTTTAATTTTTACCAATACTTTCTTATTTTCATAAATGATTCATTTTAAAAACTATTATTTTATGTATTTTGTTAACTGGAAATGTTCCTGTCTTTGCTTTGATTTTAAGAATTAGTTTATACTGTTTGAAACTTTCAGATGATGATGTAATTTCTTCAGTTACTTTCTGGATTGTTGCTGATTTTGACAAACCATCTGGGAGAAAACTGCTTTTTAATGCATTAAATCACATGGTGAGTGTTTGGACACTTTCTACAAAAATTAATGTGTTGTAATTTTGAGAAAGCAGTATGAAAAACGTGCGTTAAGTCTTTATTTTCCTTCATGTTAACATTTTCAGTTCCTTAACTTGATTAGAACATGGTGCTAAGGCAGGAATTCAGATTCTTTCTCCATGTACGATAGTGACCTTGCCCCAGAAAAGACAGCCCTACATGTCTTCTGTGATTCATGACTTGTATGTTCTCTCCTAGTACTTGCTGTTGGACTTACATGTACATGTCTAGTAGCATGTATGTGCTGAATGTTTGTGTCCCCCCCAAAATTTATAGGGCTTCCCTGGTGGCTCAGATGGTAAAAGAATCTTCTTGCAATGCAGGAGACTCAGGTTTGATCCCTGGGTGGGGAAGATCCCCCTGGAGAAGGCAATGGCAAAGCACTCCAGCATTCTTGCCTAGAGAATTCCATGGACAAAAGAGCCTGGCAGGCTACAGTCCATGGGATCACACAGAGTCGGACACTACTGAGGGACTAACACTTTTTTCTTTTCTTTCAAAATTTTTATGTTCAAATCTAATCCTCAATATGCTGATATTTGGAGATGGGACCTTTAGGAGGTAATTAGGTTATAAGGGTGGGGTCCTCATAAATGGGATTAGTGCTCTTACAAAACGAGGTCCTAGACCTAGCCTACTCTCTTTCTGTCATGTAAGGATCCAAGGAGAAATTAGAAAATGCAACCAGAACAGGGTCCTCACCAGCACCTGCCCATGCTGGCACACTGATCTTGGTCCACCAGCCTCCATATTGTACTAGTTTTTTACATATCTGTCTCAGTAATAAGTAAAACAAGTGAACAGAAAATCAATAGGGATGTACAGATGATTTGAATAATAAAATCCCCAAACTTTACCTAATGAATATTGATAGAAAAATACACATTGCATAGTATATGTTCTTACAAAGCACAAATGTACTATTTAAGAAACATTTGTAGATGCTGGGCTGTAAACCAAATCTCATAAAAACTAGACTGATGTTCTAGTTTTCTTTTGGTTATTGATTTCTAAATTATACTGTAGTCAAAGAATATACTTTTGCTCTTTCAGCTGCAGGGTTTGAACAGCATGGGTCCACTTATGCACAAATTTTTTTCAGTAGTAAATACTACAGTATTATGTCATCTGTGGTTGGCTGACTCTACAGATGTGGAACTTTGAATACGGAGGACCAACTATAAGTGGATTTTCGACTGCTCAGGGGGTCAGTGTGTCTGACCCCTGCATTGTTCAAGGGTCAAGTGTACTTTGTATGATTTTAGTCTTGGAAAATTTTATGAAATTTACAAAATTGCATTGTAAAAGGATATGTAAAATACTGATCTTTATCACCTTTAAATGTGTTTTGCAGAAAACAAGTGGTCATAGTCGGTTGGGGGTTATTTATAATCCTACATCAAAAATAGATGAAGAAAACACAACTATTTCTAGAGGAATTCTGGCAGCTTTTCTTACTCTGAAAAATAGCTTTTTGAGAAACTTTCTCAGGAAACTGGCAGAAGAAAAAACTGCTGCAGCTATTTACTCTGGAAATAAAATTAAAACGTTGCTTACTGAGGTTAGTAGCTATTTGTTTGAAGTAATAGATACATATCTGTTGCATATTTCAGTGTGCTTGGAGATATGTTGCCAAAAAATCAATAAATATAATCAAATGGGGATCGTAAGCTTTACAGTGGGAAATGTCCTCATTAAATGATATGGCTTTGCATAGAAGCACTGAACATATCAAATTTCAGATATTTCAGCTACTACTCAATGATCTTAAAGTTAATGGCTTTCTAGTTTGGATATGTATTTATGTGAAGAATTGGGAGTTAAAAGAATATGTGAATAATCCTCAGTTATTTCACTGAAGGGATCCAGTACAGGGAAAAATTCTAAGGTAAAAGCTGATGCTCTGGAAGAAAGACTCATTAATCCATTCCAAAAATTTATCGATTGACTCCCAGACAATGGGGATAATACTTGTGAACAAGGCAGATAGAATCCCTGTTCTTATGGACTTACATTGTAATGGGAAAGAAAAGGTAAATGGTGCTAGAAAAAAAAATTATAAGAAAGTTTACTGTTTGAGGGATGTTCTTTTAGCTGGAGTGGTCAAGGGAAGGCATCTCTAAAGAGCTGTTGTTTGGGCAAAGCTCTGAATGAAATGAGAAATCAAGCCATGGAAAGTCTGTTAGAGGAATGTACCAGATTCAAGAATACAGTGAATCTGAAGAAAGTATTTATAGGAGGACATGGTCAACTATGCCAGATGTCTTGAAATTAAGCTTCATGAGGGACCATTTTATTTGTTAAGGTGGTTGTTGGTGACTGATAAGAATAGTTTCAATGAAGTAGTAGGTATAAAGGTGAACTAGAGTCAAGAGAAGGCGATGGCACCCCACTCCAGTACTCTTGCCTGGAGAATCCCATGGACGGAGGAGCTTGGTGGGCTGCAGTCCATGGGTCGCTAAGAGTCGGAGACGACTGAGCGACTTCACTTTCACTTTTCACTTCCATGCATTGGAGAAGGAAATGGCAACCCACTCCAGTGTTCTTGCCTGGAGAATCCCAGGGACAGGGGAGCCTGGTGGGCTACCGTCTATGGGGTCGCACGGAGTCGGACACGACTGAAGCGACTTAGCAGCAGCAGCAGCAGCAGCAGAGTCAAGAGAGAAAGGGAAATCAGAAAAGAGAGACAGCAAGTATTTGTAGCTTTCTAAAGGAATTTTCCTATGTGGAGAACAGAGAAATACTGTGTAGCTAGAATAGGACTTGAGGTCAGGGAAGGATTTTACTTTTTTGGTATGCTAATGAAAACAGTCCATCCAAATATGAGAAAGGATGATACGGAGAGAAGGGAGCAAAGTCAGAGGATGTTTCTTGAGTAGAAAAGAGGTGCTGGGACCCAATGCACAAGTTGTAAGTATTGGTTTAAGAACAGGGTAGATTTATTTGGTGGTAGCAAGATAAGTACTTCTCTTCTGATTGATTCTGTTTTCAAAAAAAAGTCAGATCATTAGCTAAGTATTAGGATGGGAGCAGGGACTCATTGGAAAAGACCCTCATGCTGGGAGGGATTGGGGGCAGGAGGAGAAGGGGACAGCAGAGGATGAGATGGCTGGATGGCATCACTGACTCGATGGACATGAGTTTGAGTAAACTCCGGGAGTTGGTGATGGACAGGGAGGCCTGGCGTGCTGCGGTTCATGGGGTCGCAAAGAGTCAGACACGACTGAGCAACTGAACTGAACTGAGGTGCTCTTAGAGGTTGGAGGGAAGAAGAGAGACTGTCAAGTATTTTCCTATTGTTCTGCGAGTGAGAAAGTGAATCAACAATGGTATAGGAGAATTTCTGAGGGCTCTCAAGATTAGTGACCATAACTGAAAGTGAGATCAGTATTGGCCGCACGTGTTTCTCCAGCCATCCTAACACTGTTTGGATCCTGTCACAGAGTAAATAGATTTATGTTTAACCAGAGTTGAGGTTTTGCCAGGTGATTATAACTGAGAGGAGGCATTCAAGGGAACTGAGTATGCACTGTTTTTGCTATGGTAAAGGGCTCTGAGGTAGAGCTTGGTTAGGAGGAAAATTATGATATGGAAAGCACAATAGACAATAAGTGGTTGGATCAAGGGACTAAAGGGTTGACTAATGGTTGTTCTGTTGATACTGGAGTGAATGAGCTGGAGGGTCAGCAGCTTGTGATCAGAGAGGAGTTAACTGAGAGATTCTGAAAGTGAAGTTCTGGGGCTGCACTGTCTGATACTGTAGCCACCAACTTCATGTGGCTGTTTTAAATAAAATTACAGTAAATTTCTCAGTCATACTAGCCAGATTTCTAGAGCTCAGTACCCACCTGTGGCTGTGCCTTGGGCAGGCAGGGAACCTTTTCTGGTATTGTGGGTGTTCCAGGAACATGATAAAAATGCAGAAGGCAAGGCCCACCCTGGATCTACTCCAGTACAATCTATATTTTAACAAGACACCCAGGTGATTTGTATGCGTATTAATGTTTGAAAGAATCCACCTGCAATGAGGGAGACCTGGGTTTGATCCCTGGGTTGGGAGGATCCCTTGGAGAAGGGAAAGGCTACCCACTTCAGCATCCTGGTCAGGAGAATTCCATGAACTGTATAGTCTGTGGGATTGCAAGAGTTGGACATGACTGAATGACTTTCACTTAATGTTTGATACACACTGAGATGGATAATATTACTTTTGTATTTCAGAATTTAAATGCACTATTACTAAATTGGTTTTGTGGGATTGGAATGAGACCGAGTATTTTTATTCTAACCAGTATTTTTTAGTTGAGCACACCAAAATGGAAGTACTGAGTTCAGAATTTAATAAACATTGTATTTTATTTTTTAATGTTAAATTTTTTAAAATGATGTTCCCTAGCATTTTATTAATCAGTAATCCACCGCACATTCTCAACAAATGATAGCAAGCTATCTACTTATAACAGGATTTACAAATACTGTCATTGCCTTGCCAAGAAGGATTCTATTTTTAAAATGTGATTTCAGAACAAGATGGTACTTTTAAAAATCAAAAGTTAATGTAATTTTAAGTTTTATAATGACTTATTAAAGTAAGCTATGTTAAAAATTATTTTGTGTATTTACTGTTCCCTTATTGGTTTTATCATTCTTAACTTATGCCTTAGGGGATGGATAAAAATGCCTTTGAGAAAAAATATAATACCATTGGAGTGAATATTTTTCGAACTCACCACTTGTTCTGCCGAGATGTACTTAAATTGAGTCCTGGAGAAAAAGGTGTTGTCAGCAATGGGAGGGTAAGTAGAAAAAGCGATTGCTTACTTTTTTCAGTGACACTGTGATACAAAGGTCTCAAACATTTTCTATTACAATACACCTGATGCAGTACACACAGAGGATGATGCTCACGCCAGACAGGTCTCAGCATAAATAAACTGGCCTCTGAGATAATCTAGTTCATGGCACACTCCCTGTGTCTTCACCCCTACCCCCATGGGTGGTAACATTGGATGTGGCTGAGGATGTTCTTTGGGGATAGCTTTTATAAGGTAAGTATTAGAACAAGCAGTTTAGTATATATTACAACGTTGTAATTGAGAATCACTGTTGTAAATGTGTGTATAAAGTACATTTTAACATCTTTTTTCTTTTTGTAGCTTTTTTCTACAATTGATAATACCTTTGTAAGTGTTGTGGTATAAAGTTATATGTATTAATATAATTTTTAAAAACTGTGGGGAAAGTCACTCTTACTACCACCATCCTAATAAAGATTTTTTCTTTTTTAAAACAATTTATTTATTTTTAATTGGAGGATAATTGCTTTGCAATATTGTATTAGTTTCTGCCGTACATCAACATGAATCAGCCATAGGTATACATATGTCCCCTCCCTCTTGAATCTTTCTCCTATCTCCCATACCATCCCACCCTCGAGGTTTTACCTTCAAATCCTTTGTTTCTACTCTGCATAGCTTTGTCTGTTTTTTAAATACATAATTATAATCACACTTTTTTCTCTTAATATACTAAAAATATTTTTCCAGTTGATTAGGGAGTTGTAATATATACATACAAAATTAGTGGACAATAGCTACTTATTAATATTTTTAGTATGATAGTCTAGTTTTCTTTCTCAGGTGTGATTTAAGTTTTTAAAAATTGAATCTGATGCTTAAGTATTACTAGAAATCAGCTAATGCAGTCTGTTTGACATACCTCTGCTTGAACCATCAAATTGTATATCCCTAAGTCATCATCAACGGAGAAGGCAATGGCACCCCACTCCAGTACTTTTGCCTGGAAAATCCCATGGACGGAGGAGCCTGGTAGGCTGTAGTCCATGGGGTCGCTAGAGTCGGACACGACTGAGCAAGCGACTTCACTTTCACTTTTCGCTTTCATGCATTGGAGAAGGAAATGGCAACCCACTCCAGTGTTCTTGCTTGGAGAATCCCAGGGACAGGGAAGCCTGGTGGGCTGCTGTCTATGGGGTCGCACAGAGTCGGACACCACTGATGCGACTTAGCAGCAGCAACAGCAAGTCATCATCAAAGGTCAGTTTTCTACATTTTTATGAGTTCTGTTCCTCTGTGCTCCATTCCCACATTATCATTCCCTTAAAATTATGCTTTTTTATTCTTTCTTATTTGAGTCTGTAAATAATAGAAATTGGAGAATAATGATATCATCCACAAATTAGGTATTTCTTCTTCAGTGTAACAGTTCTTGTGCTAATTGTGTCAGCTCCTAAAGGTAGTTAGACTCAGGTGCATCAGTGTACAGTGCTACTGTAAAATTGGTGACAACAGTTGGCATTTATGGTTACAATAATGTAAAGTGTTAGTGAATTTTGATAGCTATTTGAAAGCCTAAAAATGGTGTTGCTTTTTTTTTCTTTAGCAATTGCTTTGGGAAGAAATAAACTTTTTAGAACAATTTTATAAAGTATAAAGCTACCTTTGACTTTGTCAGGCATTTTAAGGGATAAAAAGGAAAAAGTTACAGCCTGCTGTATCTATTAATTTGCCTTTTGGTTATACATAATGGAAAAGCTACTCTATGTTTTCTTAGCCATGATATTATTATCAATATTAGTGATAAAATTATAGTTATGTTCGGTTTATTTCTTTTAGAACTCTTTTCTTCTCATTTTCCTTGAAATTGACAAAAGGATTTAGCTGTAATCTTTCCATGAACCAAACATTCTTCTGGAATCCAAGAGTATAGTAGTGAAAAAACATGTTTTTGTGGAGTTTACATTGTGATGCGCAGGGAACAAAAACAAATAGTGTCCTTATTTATACAGGGTTATTTGGACAGAGAACCAAAAGATGTGAGAGAGCAAACTGTGTTGCATATCTGGAAGAATGTCCTAGGTAGAGGGAACAGGGAGTACCAAGTCCTGAGATGAGGTTATGTCTGTGTGTTCTAAGAATAGCAGATATGAGGAGAACAGGAGAGAAGTAGCTGGGGGCCAGATCAGATGCAGTTTTACTCTGAATGAGTTGAGAAGCTCATTGTTCTGGAGAGGGGATTGACATAAACTGACTTACATTTTATTTGGATCATTAGTGGCTATTACATTGAGAATAAACTGTAGAGGTTGGGAAGCCAGTTAGGAGCTATTACAGTAGACCAAGTGAGAGCTGATGGTGGCCTGGACCAGAATGGCTCTAGTGGAAATAGAGAGAAGTAGACGTGAGATGTATTTTGAAGGAAGGGTGAACAGGAGTTGCTTACAGATTTGCTGTGGGATGTGAGAGAACTGCATGACCAGCAGAATGAAGTTGCATTGTTTTAAAGTAAGGAAGACTTGCAGGAGGAGTGGGCTTGTTCAGAAGAAAAGGAAGATCAGATAGAGAATTTAGTTCTGCGTATAGTAAGAGCTCAGTGTTCCGTCCTGGACCTGTGAGTAGACTGGTTGAGTGAGCAACTGGACATGAGTTAAGTTAGGGAAGAGGTCAGAACTGGAGATAGTTAGGAAGTCAAATATGTTGACTTTTTATGTTGAGTAATGAAAAATTATAATTTTAATTGTATTTGTAGGATTGTGGTTTGAATAGAAAAGTGTGATATATCTGAAAATAAGTACTGTGGTTTCTGAACTATAATGTAATATTTAGCTTATCACTGTGTCTCAAGAGTAATGCTTTTATAAAACACAATAATCATAGCAATTGTAGCAGGTAGCTATAATTCTGAACCAGATAATTTAATGTTCAAAATAATTCTGACATTTTAGAATCAGTCTTCATTTTGAACCTGTCCAAATGTACATTAAAATTGAAACATTCAAAGTTAAAATTGTTTATAAATGATCAAAACTAGGGAGTGTTGATGATCTCATACTTTCTTACTGACATGCTAAAGAATTTAAAATCTATTTTAATATTAAATAAAACCCTAAATAATACTGTTGCTGTTGGTTTGGCCAAAAAGTTTGTTTAGGTTTCTCGATAACATCTTATAGAAAAATCTGAATGAACTTTGTAGCTAACCCAATATAATTACACTTATTCTTATTATACCACATAGTAAAATAAATAAATTTGCCAACAAAGGTCCTTATAGTCAAAGCTGTGATTTTTCCAGTAGTCATGTGTGGATGTGAGAGTTGGACCATAAAGAAGGCTGAGCACTGAAGAATTGATGTTTCTGAACTGTGATGTTGGAGATTCTTGAGAGTCCTGGGACTGAAAGGAGATCAAACTAGTCAGTCCTAAAGGAAATCAGTCCTAAATATTCATTGGAAGGACTGATGTTGAAGCTCCAATACTTTGGCCGCCTGATGCGAAGAACTGACTTATTAGAAAAGACCCTGATGCTGGGTAAGACTGAAGCAGGAGGATAAGGTGACAGCAGAGGATGAGATGGTTGGATGGCATCACCAACTCAGTGGACATAAGTTTAAGCAAGCTCTGGGAGATGGTGAAGGACAGGGATGCCTGGCATGCTGTAGTCCATGAGGTTGCAGAGTCAGACATGACTGAGTGACTGAACAATGGTTGTGCCACATATTTACAAATTACTGAAAGACATGGCACAGCAGAGAGTAGGGAAACAAGCATGGCCTTTTTGTTTAGCAGGACAGTTTGGATTCAGATTCCAGTTACACCATTAATTATACGACCTTTGTCATAAAATTTGTTCATTAGGACAATAGAAAAAGTAATAGTATATTTTACAAAGTTGTCAGAGGATTAAATACGCTTTTATACCAAAAACACATAGAATGGCTGAAGGCTATCATGAGAAATAGTGGGTACTTTTACGGATTTTGGTGGCTCAGAGGGTAAAGCGTCTGCCTGCAGTGTGGGAGACCTGGTTTCCATCCCTGGGTCAGGAAGATCTCTTGGAGAAGGCAGTGGCAACCCACTCCAGTATTCTTGCCTGGAAAATCCCATGGACGGAGAAGCCTAGTAGGCTACAGTCGATGGGGTCGCAAAGAGTCAGACACAATTGAGCGACTTCACTTTCACTTTTCACAGATTTTATGTTCATTGAGAGTCAGTATAGAGTCAGGGCCAATGGATGAAACTTGAACAAGTAGGGAGAGATTTTTACTCAGTATGTGCATGAACATTTTAATAGAGTTTTCTAAAATGTTAATGATCTGTCAAAGGAGATAGTACATTTCTGTTATAGCAGTTATTCTGTTTAACTGAAGTCACATTTCTAAAATGTTGTAAAGATTTAAGCTCCAGATAGGTTTTATTGTACTATTACATGATTTTCAAATCTAATGTTCCATTTCTCAATTTGGCCCTTATGTGATTTTACACTAACATTTTATTCCACAAACATATTCAACTTTAAGTAGAACTAAAGCACAGAAAAAATAGAGTTTCTGCTAGCTATTTGAACTTACATAGGTAAAATAGTGCCAATTTTCTGGTGAATTTAATCAGTACAGATTCCCAATCTTGTTAATCCCCAAGGAAAATAATTTGAGATTTTATTTCCTTTTTTTTGAGTTATTAACAAAAAACTATTTGGTCACTAGAAGTGGTATAGATAAAATTCAGCTATTTTCCAGGCCTATCCCATCCATAGTCCAAAAAATATAACATTGATAAAGTGTTTGGAAAGTTAACCTTAAAATTGACAGCCATCTTAAGGAAATGAAGTGTTGATATGTGTACTTTTAGTATTATAGCACCTATTTTTTGTACATTTAAGAGACCAGGTTTTATGTTTAAAGTGAAATGTGGTATTTGTTTAGCTGGATGCCAGTATTCCAGCTAATTTCACCTTTGTTATGAGCAAATGAGAAAAGATTGAAGAACTATACTTTATTAATTTTTATAAAATATTAATTGCAGAAGCATATGAAGGGGAATTAAGAAAATCCACTTGCAACTGTTTCATTGTGGTCTTTTGCCAAGGGAAAAAAAAAATTCTGGTTGACATGTTTTCTAATTGTCTTTAAGTCTAATTGTTCATAAGACTGTGCCAGAGCTCACCTTCTATATCAAGGCTTATTATGGTCATACTATTATGATGATGATGCACATATTAGCTTCCCCCCAAAATGGTAATAGTAGCACATTTGGAGTGGTTTTGATGGGATAGACATCCTGAGAAATTAGGTGTTTGGCAAGTTTACAGCTTCCCACTTCTGCAGTTACTGATTGAAAACTAACCTACATGACCTTGCTGTGCTCCAGCAAGTTTATACATCAGTTAGATGAAGAATGGTTGATATTATTAAAAAATTATGTGATTTGTCTCTTGGTTTTGATTTTTTATGCCTTATTTATATATTCATATATGTATAATATGGACTACAATTAAGAGATTAAATAGTAAATGTTGAAAGTAAAAGATTTATGGAATATAGATAATTATTTGAAAAATTTACTTTAAAATGAAAAGTCTTAGGTTTCTGAAAGCATTATGTTTCAAAGTAAAACTTTCAAATAGAAATAATTTGCTGATTATTTTTTGCCATGTTGATTTTGGTATTTGTACAAATGTTAACTTGTAATTTCAAAGTGAGGAAATACTTTTCTCATGTTTCCCAGTGGATTTAGTAAATGATAAATAACCACTATCTGTTTAATCAGTTTTTGCTTAAAGAAATATCTGTTTGATAAGAAAATATCTGTCACAGATTAGGATCTTGGAGAAGGCAATGGCACCCCATTCCAGTACTCTTGCCTGGAAAATCCCGTGGGCAGAGGAGCCTGGTAGGCTGCAGTCCATGGGATCACTAAGAGTCGAACACGACTGAGCAACTTCACTTTCACTTTTCACTTTCATGCATTAGAGAAGGAAATGGCAACCCACTCCAGTGTTCTTGCCTGGAGAATCCCAGGGACAGGGGAGCCTGATGGGCTGCTGTCTATGGGGTCGCACAGAGTTGGACACGACTGAAGCGACTTAGCAGCAGCAGAAGACACACAATAATATAATTGTTTTTATTTTTAAGTTCTTAGGCCCTTTAGGTGAAGACTTCTACGCAGAAGATTTTTACTTGTTGGAAAAGATAACATTTACTAAGTTTGTAGCGAACATTGAAGACATTGTTAAAAATACAGAAATCAACTCAAAGAAGTAAGTATTTAAAATCATAAGAGCATTTCATTTTGGAGTTTGGTATTTTGCCTCTGATTTCTTTTTAAGGTTAGAAAGTGTTTCAGGTACCAACCGAAAATACAGTAAAAGACATATAGAGAATATAAAGAAATAGTAGAAAATACCATTTGCTCACCACTACCAAACTGTAGATGTTAATATTTTATTTGCCTTGGATCTATCTCTTTTGTTTTCTTTCCATCTGTCCCATTCTCCCCCCTCCCCAAGAGGTAGCCATTTTCTTAAATGTTGTATGCATGATTCCTCTATTTGCCTTTATACTTCTGCTTCATATGTAATTATCTATTATTAATGTTTATGGTGTTAAAGCCTTGACTTTTTTAGAGATATGCTATTATACATAGGCTCCTTTTGCAATCTGCCTCTGTAGGAACTTTATCCATTTTCCCATTTTCATGTATATAGACTGAACTTATTCACTTCAATTTCTTTCTAGTATTTCGTGAATATATTGCAATTAATTTATATACTCCATTACTGAAGTACAATTAACTTGCCTTTAGTTCGTTCAGTTCAGTTCAGTCGCTCAGTTGTGTCCGACTCTTTGCGACTCCATGAATCGCAGCACGCCAGGCCTCCATGTCCATCACCAGCTCCCGGAGTTTACCCAAACTTATGTCCATCGAGTCGGTGATGCCATCCACCCATCTCAGGGAACTGCCTGGTGATGATGGAGCAGTGGTGGTGGTTATACAAACCTAAACAGGGAATGAAACTGCATAAAACCACACACACACACGAGTCCGTGTGAAAACTGAACATGATCTGTAGTCCAGTAAACAGTATTGTTTCAATGGTGATGTCCTGGTTTGGTATATGGAGTGTCTCCTTTGAAGGAAGCCAGATGGAGGGTTGAAGAGCCTCTATGTACTAGCTTGTGAGTCTATAATTATTTCAAAGTAAGTTTGTTTTAAAAAAAAAAAAAGAAGCTCTCTGATTTATGTGTGTAGCACAAAGAATGTGCTAACCATCAGACAATTGTACTCATCTCCTATGCTAGTAAGGTCATGTTCAAAATCTTGCATGTGAGGCTTCAGCATTATACAAACCAAAAACTTTCAGATGTCCAAGCTGGTTTTAGAAAAGGAAGAGGAACCGGAAATCAAATTGCCAACATTCGCTGGATCACAGAGAAAGCAAGGGAAATTCCCAGAAAAACATCTACCTCCATTTCTTCAACTATGCTAAAGCCTTTGACTGTGTGGATCATAACGAACTGTGGAAAGCTCTTAAAGATATAGGAATACCAGACCATCTTACCTGTCTCCTAAGAAAACTGTGGGTCAAGAAGCAACAACAACAACAAAAAAAAGAAGCAACAGAACCCTGTACAGAAGAACTGATTGGTTCAAGATTGAGAAAGGAGTACGACAGGGCTGTCTGCTGTCATCCTGTTTGTTTAACCTATATGCTGAGCAAATCATGAGGAATACCCAGCTGGGTGAGTTACAAGACAGGAACAAGGAACCCTGTATGGAATCAAGATAGGCAGGACAAACATCAACAGCCTCAGATATGAGGATGATACCACTCTAATGGCAGAAAGCAAAGAGGAATTAAAGAGCCTCTTGATGAGAGTGAAGGAGGAGAGTGAAAGAGCTGGCTTAAAACTAAATATTAAAAAACTAAGATAATGGCATCCGGTCCCGTTCAGTTCAGTTCAGTTCAGTCGTTTAGTTGTGTCCGACTCCTTGCAACCCCATGAATCGCAGCACACCAGGCCTCCCTGTCCATCACCAACTCCCGGAGTTTACTCAAACTCATGTCCATCGAGTCATTGATGCCATCCAGCCATCTCATCCTCTGTCGTCCCCTTCTCCTCCTGCCCCTAATCCCTCCCAGCATCAGGGTCTTTTCTTTTTTTTCTCTCTTTTTTATTTTTTTATTTTTTAAACTTTACAATATTGTATTGGTTTTGCCAAATATCGAAATGAATCCGCCACAGGTATACATGTGTTCCCCATCCTGAACCCTCCACCCTCCTCCCTCTCCATACCATCCCTCTGGGTCATCCCAGTGCACCAGCCCCAAGCATCCAGTATCGTGCATCAAACCTGGACTGGCGACTCGTTTCATACATGATACTTTACATGTTTCAATGCCAATCTCCCAAATCTTCCCACCCTCTCCCTCTCCCACAGAGTCCATAAGACTGTTCTATACATCAGTGTCTCTTTTGCTGTCTCGTACACAGGGTTATTGTTACCATCTTTCTAAATTCCGTATATATGTGTTAGTATACTGTATTGGTGTTTGTCTTTCTGGCTGGCTTCACTATAATAGGCTCCAGTTTCATCCATCTCATTAGAACTGATTCAAATGAATTCTTTTTAATGGCTGAGTAATACTCCATTGTGTATATGTACCATAGCTTTCTTATCCATTCATCTGCTGATGGACATCTAGGTTGCTTCCATGTCCTGGCTATTATGAACAGTGCTGCGATGAACATTGGGGTACACGTGTCTCTTTCCCTTCTGGTTTCCTCAGTGTGTATGCCCAGCAGTGGGATTGCTGGATCATAAGGCAGTTCTGTTTCCAGTTTTTTGAGGAATCTCCACACTGTTCTGCATAGTGGCTGTACTAGTTTGCATTCCCACCAGCAGTGTAAGTGTAATTCTCCACACCCTCTCCAGCATTTATTGCTTGTAGAGTCAACTCTTCGCATCAGGTGGCCAAAGTACTGGAGTTTCAGCTTTACCATCAGTCCTTCCAATGAACACCCAGGACTGATCTCCTTTAGGATGGACTGGTTGGATCTCCATGGAGTCCAAGGGACTCTGAAGAGTCTTCTCGAACACCACAGTTCAAAAGCATCAATTCTTCAGTGCTCAGCTTGATTCACAGTCCAACTCTCACATCCATACATGACCACGGGAAAAACCATAGCCTTGACTAGCCGGACCTTTGTTGGCAAAGTAATATCTCTGCTTTTGAATATGCTATCTAGGTTGGTCATAACTTTCCTTCCAAGGAGTAAGTGTCTTTTAATTTCATGGCTGCAATCACCATCTGCAGTGATTTTGGAGCCCCCAAAAATACTATTATGCAAATGCTATCATGAACTTAGTTTACATGTCTCCTTGTGCAATGTATGAGTTTCTCTAGATTAAAGGAGTGTTGTTACTGGGTTTAGGATAGACATACCTTCAGCTTTATCAGATATTGCTAAAGGAGTTGGAACAGTTAAGACTCCTACCAGAAATGCATTAGTTCTTGTTTCCTGAAGTCCTCACCAATACTTGGTGTTACCCAACCTGTTCATTTCCTATCTTATGGATATGAAATTACATCTTGATTTTTTTAATTTATTTTTAATTGAGTGATAATTGCTTCAAATATTGTATTAGTTTCTGCCGTATATCAATGTGAATCAGCCATAGGTATACATATGTCCCCTCCCTCTTTTTTTTTTTTTAATTTTATTTTATTTTTAAACTTTACATAATTGTATTAGTTTTGCCAAATATCAAAATGAATCCGCCATAGGTATACATGTGTTCCCCATCCTGAACCCTCCTCCCTCCTCCTTCCCCATACCATCCCTCTGGGTCATCCGAGTGCTCTAGCCCCAAGCATCCAGTATCGTGCATCGAACCTGGACTGGCATCTCGTTTCATACATGATATTTTACATGTTTCAATGCCATTCTCCCAAATCTTCCCACCCTCTCCCTCTCCCACAGAGTCCATAAGACTGTTCTATACATCAGTGTCTCTTTTGCTGTCTCGTACACAGGGTTATTGTTACCATATTTCTAAATTCCATATATATGCATTAGTATACTGTATTGGTGTTTTTCCTTCTGGCTTACTTCACTCTGTATAATAGGCTCCAGTTTCATCCATCTCATTAGAACTGATTCAAATGAATTCTTTTTAATGGCTGAGTAATACTCCATTGTGTATAAGTACCATAGCTTTCTTATCCATTCATCTGCTGATGGACATCTAGGTTGCTTCCATGTCCTGGGTATTATAAACAGTGCTGCAATGAACATTGGGGTACACGTGTCTCTCTCCCTTCTGGTTTCCTCAGTGTGTATGCCCAGCAGTGGGATTGCTGGATCATAAGGCAGTTCTATTTCCAGTTTTTTAAGGAATCTCCACACTGTTCTCCATAGTGGCTGTACTAGTTTGCATTCCCACCAGCAGTGTAAGAGGGTTCCCTTTTCTCCACACCCTCTCCAGCATTTATTATTTGTAGACTTTTGGATTGCAGCCATTCTGACTGGTGTGAAACAGTTCCTTTCTAGAAGACAAGGAAGTGCATCTTGTTTTAATTCTACGTCCTGTCTTCTAGTAAAGTTGAATATCTTCTCATATGATTGTTTTAGTTTGCTCTTCTGTAAAAGATATGTTCATGCTTTTTGCTTAATTATTTGTTGGATTTTCTTTCAGCGATTTATAAACATGTGGTATATATATCTTTTATCAGTAATAAAATACACTATTGCAGTTTGTGGCTTGGCTGTTGAATTGTAACTTTTTACAGAGAAGTTTTTTTTTAATGTCAAAATATTCTCTGGGTTTTTCCTTTGTAATCTGTGATCTGTATGTCAAGTGAAGGGTGTGTACTCATATGTGTGTGTGTATAGGGTGTATAAATATTTCCCTTGGTCTGAATTCGTAAAGGTATTCTCTTTTATTTTCTTCTAAAAGTTTTACAGTTTTGCTTTTTTCTGATGTATGTCTTTAATTCTTCTTAGATCTTTATACTGTTCCACTGATGTCTTGCCTTATGCAGTCCCACATTGTAACTACCACAGCTTTATAATAAATTTCAATATCAGATAATGAAAATTACTCCTGCTACTTCTTCAAAGTTTTCTTGACCTTTTTTTTTGGCTACATTTTCATATAAATATTATTAGGACCAGAATAACAAGTTCTACAGAAAACCTTCCTGCTATTTTTATGGGAATTTATTTGAATTTATTGTTTAAAAAGAATTGCCATCTTTATGTGATATTGTATTATCTTACCCATTAAATATATACATATATTATTTATATGAAACTACACATACATACATACATATATATGTAGGTAGATAAGTAGGTAGACAGACGCACTTATTCGGGGTCTTTAGAGTTCCTTTTGGGCTTCCCTGGTGGCTCAGCTGCTAAAGAATCCGCCTGCAGTGCAGGAGACCTGGGTTTGATCCCTGGTTGGGAAGATCCCCTGGAGAAGGGCTTGGCAACCCACTCCAGTGTTCTTGCCTGGAGAATCTCAGTGAACAGAGGAACCTGGCAGCCTACAGTTCATGTGATTGCAAAGAGTCGAACACAACTGAGCAACTAAGCATAGCACAGTGTTCCTTTTAGATTCTTCAGTGAAGCTTCCACTTTTTCCCCCATGAAGTCTTACACATGTGTTTTTAACTTTATCCCTAGTACTTAGGATCTGGCTTTCCTAGTAACTCAGTGTTAAGAATCCTGCCTGCCAATTCAGGAGACGCAGGTTCAGTCTCTCCATCAGGAAGATTCCCTGGTAAAGGGAATGGCAACCCATTCCAGTAGTCTTACCTGGGAAATCCCATACAGTCCATAGCGTTGCTAAGAGTCAGACACGACTAAGGGATTAACACGTTCACTTTTCCTGTCTTCAGTTCAAAGCACTTTTCAAAACGACAAAAATTGACCTGGATAGCTGAAAATTCAGAAAATCTAGGAAAAATTTGTTGGAGGCCTCAAAGATTTTCTTTTTTTTGTCTCCCTCTCCTCTAAGTACATAACAGCCCAGTTTAAAAAACATGGGGAATATGTTGTCCATAAATATTTCCTCCATTGTGCCTACAATTTTACATATTAGAGATTGTGTGGCTAATTTAACCTTAAGTTTCTAAACCTTTAAGGAAGTTTAGGAGTAGATTATGATTTTGATTAATTCTTTTATGTTTATTAAGTGGCAATTAAATGCAATGCTCTGTGAAAGATATGGTTTACAAATAGAAATAATATAAAGTGTACAGGAACTATATATCCAGCAAAAAATGATGCAGTAGAGAAATACTGACAAGGTTCTCAACCACTCTGATTCTGAATTTCTTTGTTTATAAAATGGAGATGCCTTTTTTTTTTTTTTTTTTTTTTTTTGTACTTAAATTTCAGCTAACATTTTCTGTTATCATTAAACATACACATTTTCGTATTTTAATGATATATCAGCATATCATTAAATGTACACATTTTCTCTGTCATAGATTTATGAATTTGATTATATTTAATCTAGGTGTTTATTTTGTACATTTTTAGTTTTTGAATGAATTTGAAACTGTAGAAATCTGGGCTGCTTAGCTATATTAAAAATTCTATGAAAGTAGATATCTTACCATTTACTTTTTGTTTTTCCTGCATGCTCTTCTTTCTTCCTTATGTGGTCTAAGTGCTTGGATACATAACCAGCAACTCAGCAAATTTTGACTAATTGAATGATTCTCTATATCATTATAGACACTGTTAGGAATATCACTTATGTGCTTTAGCTATCAGTCATATCAAAGATAAAAAATAGGTTGACCTTAGAAGCAGCAGTCATTGTACTTTTGATAGAATCTACAAGTTTGGAAGAAAAGTCTTTTACATACAGTTTATCTACTAGAGATACTTTGCAGTAAATTCCCTTTTCTTAAGGTGTTATATGATAGATGAAATATGGACCTTTCTTCCCCCAAAATTCATTCATTGTTTATCTTGTTTCTCTAGCTTGAGTGACCTTGTTATGAAAATTGATGCTCTTGTTTCCTCTTTGCCTAAACGTGCCTCTCGGTATGACATCACATTTCTTAAGGAGAGTCGCAGGTAAGAATATATTAGTGCTGTGTTTTCTGTCACTGCATCCTGTACTTAGTTATGGTTACATTTGTGTTCATGATATAGCCAAAGTTAAAGTAGAATTAAAAGTTGTTAGACAATAAATGTTTTTGATAAGATTAGGAAAAAAATTCTAGTCAATTGTATTCTGGTAAATAAATTATTTTATATATATATATATAATATGAAGTTTCAAGTAAGTAAACCTAATATGATTTGTCTTACTTTCATCTTTCTTCCACACTCAAGTTCATTTGAAATTTTGCAGTATAATCATTATAAATAATAATAGCTTTATGTTGTCATTGTATAAAAGACTCCGTTACCAAAGAATTCTGCTTAATTAAATGTAGACATGTACAAAAGAATATCCCAAAATGTGTTCTATGGAACATTACTCTGAGATGTTGACAAATATCTTCTGAGGGAGGACCTATCTAGTCAAGTAAATTTAGAGTATACTTTACCCTTTGGGGTGGAGGAGTGAGATTTTCAGTGTGCATCCATATATTGACAATTATGAGATGTGGTGTAGTTAAAAGAAAACAAAAGGTTCGTTTTGGGTAAACTGTGCAGTTGAGTAACTATTCGTGGAACATTTCTTTGTTAAAAATTTATTATTCCTTAAAAAATTAGATTTCTAAAAACAGCCATCAGAGAAATACTGTTTTAAAATAATAAACTAGTTTATAATTTCACTATATAATACTTCTCCTCTAAGATATTTGAAATAAAATTCATACAATTATCTGGGTACCCAGCTGGAATTTTTTTTTAAATTTAAGGACCACTGAGAATAGGAAAAAAAAATCGGTTAGACATTATGTGACTATAGATTTTATTATCTTTTTCCAATCAGTGGTCTTATAAAACTAAATTGAGACAAATTAGTTTATCATAAACTTAAAATGGCTGGCACTTCCTTCCTTATTTTCTAATTTTATACCTCTCAAAAAAAAAAAAAAAATACCTGACTTCCTATGTTGTTACAATGTTAAAACAGTAACTCAATTGGACTATTCTGTACTTTGAATTAAATATATACTTTAAACTTTTCATTGAATTAAATGTGGGATTTATTATCTCATACTGGCCTTTTCTATACTTTAAATAATTTTCCAAACTTTTTACTTTAACATATAGTTCATCTTCTGTCTTAGAACTTGTTTCAGTGAAAGACTGAATGGAAAGGACAGAGGGAAGGAAGTGTGGAGAGGGTGACTGAGGTCAAGATAATATAATACATTAGGGTGTTTTTCCCCTGAGCTTTCCTGTTAATAATATGTTGGGTTTTAAAAACTATTAAATTTAATAAAAGTACTGAGTAATTTTATCATTCTCAAATCTGAGGAAATACAATTAACTTAACAAAAAAGCATCTTTGTTTTATTTTTTACATTTTATGATCCATGAGAATTTGAGGAGCTTTAAATTATCAGTTTTTTCCACTAAAATAGTATTGTTCTCTGAAGAGTTTCGATTCATGGGGTCGCAAAGAGTCGGACACGACTGAGTGATCTGATCTGATTCATAATTTCTTACTTTCATTTTCTCTAATTTAGATTTTCTGGTTTATTGAATGCAGACATTAAACTTTTAAATTTGCATTTTCTTCTATGAAGAAATAGCCAGGATTTTTTAATCCAGTGAGAAAGAAATTTATAAGAATGTACATAGCTGCTGCTACTGCTGCTGCTGCTAAGTCCCTTCAGTCGTGTCCGACTCTCTGCGACCCCACACACGGCAGCCCACCAGGCTCCACCGCCCCTGGGATTCTCCAGGCAAGAACACTGGAGTGGGTTGCCATTTCCTTCTCCAATGCATGAAAGTGAAAAGTGAAAGTGAAGTCACTCAGTTGTGTCCGACTCTTTGCGACCCCATGGACTGCAGCCCACCAGGCTCCTCCATCCATGGGATTCTCCAGGCAAGCGTGGGGTGGAATGGGGTGCCATTGCCTTCTCCATGTACATAGCTAAGATTAAGATTAATTCAGTAATTGAGTAGACTTAACTGATCATCTTTCACCTTATTTTTCTAGCATTATAAAGATAAATTCTGTAGAGAATGATATGTCCTTTGATGTCATTGCTATTGTTGATCCATTGACAAGAGAAGCACAGAAGATGGCACAGTTATTAATAGTAAGATAATTTTACATTTTATTAAACAGTATACATATATTTATTATCTACTTTTATTTTGAAATTCATAATCTTTTCAGGTTTGTTTTCAAGTATAATCAAATGTTTGGTCTTGATTCTTTATTTCATGCAGCATTCTAAATAGATTGTTGTATATCAATGTAGAAAATGAAATGATAGAGCTGTGCCTGGGGTATTATGGCAGGACCAGATTAGATGTTAATAAGGACATAATTGTTGTCCCCATCACCCCAAAACCCTCATCTCCAATGTGACTGTATTTGGAAATAGGGACTTGGGTAAGTAAGTAAGGTTAAATGAAGTGCTATAGGTTGGGCTGTAATCCAGTAGGATGAATAGCCTTATAAGAAGAGGAGAAGAGATCATTCTCTCCTCATATACAGAGAAGAGGTCATTTGAGTACACTGCAACATGGCAGCCACCGAAAAGCCAGGAAGAGAGCCCTCTTCAGGAACTGAGTCTGCCAACACTCTGACATGAAATAAATGTCTGTAGTTCAAGCCACCTGGTCTGTGGTGATTTATTATGGCAGCCTGAGCTAACTGATACAAGTGTCTTCCCATGGTCATCTTTCTTTCCCCTGGTGTGGAGAATGGCTTCTGGAGAAGCAGATGTCTAAGCTTAATGAGTATGAAAAGTTTAGAATATACTAAGTAACATTAACCATACAGGGGAAGCTAGTGGAAGAAAAAGCAAAAAAGTTGAATTCAAGAGGTTTGGCCACTGTGACAAAAGCAAAGTTCCAAAGAGTTCCAAAGAAGAGCAAGCAGAGATAAGAAAGGCTTCCTCAGGGATCAGTGCAAAGAAATAGAGGAAAACAATAAAATGGGAAAGACTATCTCTAATCTTCAAGATTAGAGATACCAAGGGAACATGTCATGAAAAGATGGGCTTATAAAGGACAGAAATGGTAGGGACCTAACAGAAGCAGAAGATATTAAGAAGAGGTGGCAAAAATACACAGAAGAACAAAAAAGATATTCACAACCCAGAAAATCACGATGGTGTGATCACTCACCTAGAGCCAGGCATCCTAGAACGTGAAGTCAGTGGGCCTTAGGAAGCATCACTACAAACAAAGCTAGTGGAGGTGATGGAATTCCAGTTGAGCTATTTCAAACCTGAAAGATGATACTGTGAAAGTGCTGCACTCAGTATGCCAGCAAATTTGGAAAACTCAGCAGTGGCCACAGGACTGGTAAAGGTCAGTTTTCATTCCAATCCCAAAGAAAGGCAATGTTAAAGAATGCTCAAACTACCGCACAATTGCACTCATCTCACACGCTAGTAAAGTGATGCTTAAAATTCTCCAAGCCAGGCTTCAGCAATACGTGAATGGTGAACTTCCAGATGTTCAGGCTGGTTTTAGAAAAGGCAGAGGAACCAGACATCAAATTGCCAACATCTCCTGGATCATCGAAAGGGCAAGGGAGTTCCAGAAAAACATCTATTTCTGCTTTATTGACTATGCCAAAGCCTTTGACTGTGTGGATCACAATAAACTGTGGAAAATTCTGAAAGAGATGGGAATACCAGACCACCTGACCTGCCTCTTGAGAAACGTGTATGCAGGTCAGGAAGCAACAGTTAGAACTGGACATGGAACAACAGACTGGTTCCAAATAGGAAAAGGAGTACGTCAAGGCTGTATATTGTCACCCTGCTTATTTAACTTATATGCAGGGTACATCTTGAGAAACGCTGGGCTGGAGAAGCACAAGCTAGAATCAAGATGCTGAGAGAAATATCAATAACCTCAGATATGCAGATGACACCAACCTTATGGCAGAAAGGGAAGAAGAACTAAAGAGCCTCTTGATGAAAGTGAAAGAGGAGAGTGAAAAAGTTGGCTTAAAGCTCAACATTCAGAAAACAAAGATAACGGCATCTGGTCCCATCACTTCATGACAAAGAGATGGAGAAACAGTGGAAACAGTGGCTGACTCTATTTTTCTGGGCTCCAGAATCACTGCAGATGGTGATTGCACCATGAAATTAAGACACTCCTTGGAAGGAAAGTTATGACCAACCTCAGTTCAGTTCAGTCGCTCAGTTGTGTCCAACTCTTTGCAACCCCATAAATCGCAGCACGCCAGGCCTCCCTGTCCATCACCAACTCTCGGAGTTCACTCAGACTCATGTCCATAGAGTCAGTGATGCCATCCAGCCATCTCATCCTCTGTCGTCCCCTTCTCCTCCTGCCCCCAATCCCTCCCAGCATCAGTGTCTTTTCCAATGAGTCATCTCTTCGCATGAGGTGGCCAAAGTACTGGAGTTTCAGCTTCAGCATCATTCCCTCCAAAGAAATCCCAGGGCTGATCTCCTTTAGAATGGCCTGGTTGGATCTCCTTGCAGTCCAAGGAACTCTCAAGAGTCTTCTCCAACACCACAGTTCAAAAGCATCAATTCTTTGGCGCTCAGCCTTCTTCACAGTCCAACTCTCACATCCATACATGACCACTGGAAAAACCATAGCCTTGACTAGAGGGACCTTTGTTGGCAAAGTAATGTCTCTGCTATCTAGATTGGTCATAACTTTCCTTCTAAGGAGTAAGCGTCTTTTAATTTCATGGCTGCAGTCACCATCTGCAGTGATTTTGGAGCCCCCAAAAATAAAGTCTGACACTGTTTCCACTGTTTCCCCATCTATTTCCCATGAAGTGATGGGACTGGATGCCATGATCTTCGTTTTCTGAATGTTGAGCTTTAAGCCAACTTTTTCACTCTCCACTTTGACTTTCATCAAGAGGTTTTTAGTTCCTCTTCACTTTCTGCCCTAAGGGTGGTGTCATCTGCATATCTGAGGTTATTGATATTTCTCCCAGCAATCTTGATTCCAGCTTGTGTTTCTTCCAGTCCAGCGTGTCTCATGATGTACTCTGCATATAAGCTAAATAAACAGGGTGATAATATACAGCCTTGACGTACTCCTTTTCCTATTTGGAACCAATCTGTGCATATTAAAAAGCAGAGACATTACTTTGTCAACAAAGGCACGTCTCGTCAAGGCTATGGTTTTTCCATAGTGGTCGTGTATGGATGTGAGAGTTGGATGGTGAAGAAAGCTGAGTGCTGAAGAATTGATGCTTTTGAACTGTGGTTTTGGAGAAGACTCTTGAGAGTCCCTTGGACTGCAAGGAGATCCAACCAGTCCATCCTAAAGGAGATCAGTCCTGGGTGTTCATTGGAAGGAGTGATGCTGAAGCTGAAACTCCAGTACTTTGGCCACCTGATGTGAAGAGCTGACTCATTTGAAAAGACCCTGATGCTGGAAAAGATTGAGGGCAGGAGGAGAAGAGGATGACAGGCTGAGATGGTTGGATGGCATCACCAATTCAATGGACATGGGTTTGGGTGGACTCCAGGAGTTGGTGATGGACAGAGAGGCCTGGCATGCTGCGATTAATGGGGTGTCAAAGAGTCGGACACGACTGAGCAACTGAACTGAACAAAAGCAAAATACCTTCAAGTCTGAAGTGATTTCTGTCATCTCACCTTCCAAGTGTAAGCCGTGTGAAGGTGCCAGGGAAGCTCAACAGTGTAAGGGACTCAGGCACCTTCTGTTGTTCAGCTGTCCTCATGAAGTAGCCTCTCTGTGGCAGTCTAAGATCACAACATCATCTCTATCACTGCATCAGGCAGGGCAGACAAGGATGCAACCCCAGCCCCAAATATCTTCCATCAAGTCACATCCCATTGACCAGACTAGCCAGCAAGCCGGCTGCACCTAGTCACAAGGGGCGGGGGCAGACACTGTGTAAACCTGAAGATTCCTTCACTAGGAAGTAGTGTGTTAGTTGCTCAGTTGTGTCTGATTCTTTGTGACCCCATGATCTATAGCCCACCAAGCTCTTCTGTCCATGGGATTTTCCAGGCAAGAATACTGGAGTGGGTTGCCATTCCCTTCTCCAGGGAATCTTCCCTACCCAGGGATCGAACCCTGGTCTCAGCATTGCAGGCAGATTCTTTTACTCCTGAGTCCCAAGGGAAGCCTATAGTTTCCGTCAGTGGGAAGTAGAGAATGAATATTAGAATACAGATAGCAGACACTGAAAGAACATTCTGTGGTTTTTCCTGTACTTATAATCTTAAAAGATTCAATTTGTGATGCAGCTTTCAGTACTTAAATTTGAATAAGCTACTCATGTTGGAAGGCATATTTTTTCTAGTGATGTTCAAAATTTTTGGATACTCCTGTTTGAAATTAGTGCGTTTTTAAAAGACATATCAAAAAATATTCTCGAAGTGGAAACTATTCTATGACCATTTACTTTTGGAAACAAGCAAAAATAATTAGGTATCAAGTCTGGGAAAAGAAGTAAATGATCAAGCTGGGTCATACTGATGTATGTATACATCATACATACTGATGTATCATACTGATACATTCTTTCAAAATTTCAAAATGCTATTTCTTTCCGAATTTGGTGTGCCCTACCAAATCATACTGGGAAAGTGGGTAATAGGTATCTCTTATAAATGCATTTCTTAATGTGTACAAGCAGTTTTGGATCCCCTTTGTCATTATACCTATTCAGTGTATAACCAGGGCAAAGTCCATTCTGTAGTTGATTTACTTGCCTTATTCTTTCAGCATTTCTGTACCTTCAAACTTTAACTTCTTTAAAGCACAATATTATTCTGTGGAAAACAGAAATCAGTAATCATACTAATAAGGAATGAAGGTAGTATGATGCATTTTAGTATATAAATTCCCTATTCCTATGGAGACTCATTATTCAGAAAAAATTGCTTACCTCTGAAGCTTTTATGTAAACATGGATTTTAAGAGTAAGAAATATGGATTATACAGAAATACAAGATATGGAATTATATTCTAGTTTATATCATTGGTAATAGTAGCATACTTCATTTCAGAGCAGCTCAGAACTTCACATAACTTATTTCATTCTATACAGAAATTTTATGCTATAATTTTGTGCCATAAAGCATAAATTAATTTACTAGAAGAAATGGGTAGTGTCTCATTTAACACTTGGGAGAAACAATGGCTCAGCAGCCTCCATTGTAGCTAATAAGAAGAATGATAGAATGGGAATTAAAATTCAGAGCTCTTAAATGCTTAGTCTGTATATTGTAATTCCTCCTCAAACATGTATCCTTTCCGTTCCATGTATGTGTTTTATTCTCCTTTTACATCTGTCCTGTGTTGTCTAATATTTTCAAATCTTCACTGACTTGTTGCCTGTATAGATGTAAGGACTATCAGAATTAAAAATTCTCCTACTTTAATGCTCTAGGAAAATGAAAAGAGACTATTTTATCTGTATGTAGCCAAGACCTTCCTATATCTTTTACAACATAGATGAAATTCCATAAGGATCAGGGCACCCTTGCCGTACAGTTGTGAGGTCACTACTTTGTATTTGCACATTGAGGTTCTCTCAGATATGCAGACGACACCAACCTTATGGCAGAAATTGAAGAGGAACTAAAAAGGCTCTTGATGAAAGTGAAGGAGAGTGAAAAGTTGGCTTAAAAGCTCAACATTCAGAAAACTAAAATCATGGCATCCAGTCCCATCACTTCATGGCAGATAGATGGGGAAACAGTGAAAACAGTGGCTGTCTTTATTTTGGGGGGCTCCAAAATCACTGCAGATGGTGATTGCAGCCATGAAATTAGAAGACACTTACTCCTTGGAAGGAAAGTTATGACCAACCTAAATAGCATATTCAAAAGCAGAGACATTACTTTGCCAACTAAGGTCCATCTAGTCAAGGCTATGGTTTTTCCAGTGGTCATGTATGGATGTGAGAGTTGGACTGTGAAGAAAGCTGAGCACCAAAGAATTGATGCTTTTGAACTGTGGTGTTGGAGAAGACTCTTGAGAATCCCTTGGACTGCAAGGAGATCCAACCAGTCCATCCTAAAGGAGATGAGTCCTGGGTGTTCATTGGAACGACTGATGCTGAAGCTGAAACTCCAGTACTTTGGCCACCTGATGCAAAGAGTTGACTCATTTGAAAAGACCCTGAACCCTCCTCCCTCCTCCCTCCCCATACCATGGGGAACACATGTATACCTGTGGTGGATTCATTTTGATATTTGGCAAAACTAATACAATTATGTAAAGTTTAAAAATAAAATAAAATTTAAAAAAATATAAATAAAATAAAATTAATTAATTAAAAAAAAAAGACCCTGATGCTGGGAGGGATTGAGGGCAGGAGGAGAAGGGGACGACAGAGGATGAGATGGCTGGATGGCATCACCGACTCGATGGACATGGGTTGGGTAGACTCCGGGAGTTGGTGAAGGACAGGGAGGGAGGCCTGGCGTGCTGCAATTCATGGGGTTGCAAAGAGTCGGACATGACTGAGTGACTGAACTGAACTGATTGAGATTCTAATAATTATTTTATTTGTTCTTCAGTAGTGAAGAAATTTAAATGCCATGAAAGGAAGTCACACTAGGCAAAAGGTAGGCAGTATAACCTTTGGGCAATGATATCAACTGTGTGGATTCAAATCTGACCTCTGCCCTGACTTACTGTGTGATCATGGGCAAATTGCTACATCTGTCTGTGTCTCAGCTATAAAAGTAGCTACCTCAGAAGGACGTTGTGAGAATCAGATGAGTTAACAGATGTCAAGTATTAATATAGTTCCTGCTGCTGCTGCTGCTGCTAAGTCGCTTCCGTCGTGTCCGACTTGTAGCGACCGTGTAGACGGCAGCCTACCAGGCTCCTCTGTCCATGGGGTTTTCCAGGCAAGAGTACTGGAGTGGGGTGCATTGCCTTCTCCGAATATAGTTCCTGGTGCATAGTAAATACTCAGTAAGTGTTAGCTATTAATATTAATTTCAAATATGGGAATTTTTTTCTAATAGGTCCTTGGAAAGATTATCAACATGAAGTTAAAGTTGTTCATGAACTGCAGGAGTAAACTTTCAGAAGCCCCTTTAAAGAGGTTGGTCTATGTGAACATAATTTCATTTTGAAAAATTTGTACATGCTACAAGGGGAAAAAACTTAATTACTACACCTGTTTTTTCCTTCACAAAATGCTTAGTTGAAATAGATCAGAGATAGTTTATTGATATAAAATTAAGGTAACCTAACCAGTAAAATTCACCCAATATAATTGCAGAATTTACATGGATTATTTTCATCTATGGGTATTTTTAAAAATTTGATTTAGAAGTACCTATTTAGAAGTATACAGTGGGTTGCAGCAACATGGATGTACTTTGAGATTATTATACTAAGTGAAGTAAGTCGAAAGACAAATACCATATGATATCACTATGTGTGGAATCCAAAATATGACACAAATGAAGGTATAGGTGACATTTATTACCTTACTAAGATTTTTGTCCTCGTAATTCATTCATTTTTCATACTTATTTTTCTTTTGTATTTCAGATTTTATTATGTGTTTCTAAATCTCATTTTAGCCACTAATTGAGAGGTCTTTCCATGAGTACAGAGTTTTTACTCACACAAGTAGGAATCCTCTCCACAAAGTCTCTGTAAAGCTTTGGGATATATGATAAAGAGTGAGAATATTAAACATAATCTAGCACAGTTTGTTAGAAGGGAAAGAACTTGACTTCTCTAAAGTGAAATAACACCTAATATACCAGATAGATGCTGCAAGTGGTTAGTAACAGTGCATTAGACAAAAACTGTTGAATTTGTTTTAACCTGTGAGTTCAACAGAGTCTTATATACTTAGTAGCATATATTAAGGAAACTAGTTGACACATTAATTCTGTTGACCTAAAACAAATAGATTGTTAGATATTTCTCCAGAAAATATGGGTTTATTTAGGATCAGGAGAGTTGCAATTCATGGTCAGCAAGCACAGAGTGCCATGTACAAGTCTCTACACAAGGCAGAGGAAGGAGAACTCTTAGAGAGGAAAGGAAGTCAGGGTAGGGGAGTCTGTAGTAAACAATGAGCCCATGGCTTCTCATGTCTGAGTCCTTGCCAGGGAAGAAGAGAAGTCTTTCTTCTTCCTGTTGGGCTATGTTATCATCAGAGGCTGTGAGTACTGCCCAGTGTAGTCTCCTGATTGTGAGATTTCTGTTTATTAACTTTTTTTTTTTTTTTTTACAATTCATAGACCTTAACTTATAAAATACTGTCTCATTCTTCTCAGAGATGACAGAGGTTATGGGCAGGAATTCTCTCAGTTCCTCCTATCTCCTGTACCTTTCCAGGCTTCCCGTGTGGTATGGGAAGAGTTGTCATCTTTCCTCTTGGTTAAGGTGTTCCTGTGTTTCGCCATTTATTTCTAGATCCTTCCTTTTATCACATAGTTCTTGTTCCATGTCTCTAACCTCACTAGTAGCCTTTTTCTTTCAGTCTCAGAGTTATTCAATTTTTAAAAAGAAAATAAACTGCTCCCTTAACTTCCTCTCCTCTAGAGCCCTACCTCTTCCTTCTCTTCTCCATTCTTGGTCATGTCAGGTTCTTAAGTGTGGCCAGCCCCCCTCTTCATCTCTCATTCACTTGTACCTCCCACTGAAGTTAGTCTTTATCCTCTTTGCCACTGAATTATTTTTACTAATTCACAAATTGCTGCTCGCAAAATCCATAGGATACTTCTTAATGACATTTCTGCTGCCTTTGATAGTACCCGGTACTTGGTTTGGACTGTGTTCTCTTCACCGTCTCCTCTTACTCTCTCTTTTTTGACTCTGCCTCTGGGGATTCACACCCTACCTAGATTCTCCTTGAGTGCCGGTTGTATGTGATGATTTGCTTCTAATGAATAGGATATGGCAAAAGTGAGGGAATGTCTCTTCTGCAATTAGGTTATAAGAGGCTGTGACTTCTCTCTTGCTGGCATTCTCTCTCTCCTGCTCTTGTGTGCTTCACTAAGCTTGCTGGAAATTCTCTTGTGCTAAGGACTGAGTGCAGTCTCCAGCCAAGGACTAGTGAGGAGCTGCAGGAGCCTGGGGGGGATTCCTCCCCCATGGAGTCTTGAGATAACCACAGCACAGCTGACACCTTGATTGTAGTCCCAAAATAGTGAAAGTCACTGTTCTTAGTAATGTAACTATTTCTTACTGTGTAAGACATAAGGTTAAAATACACTATGTAAGACATAAGACATAAGGTTAAAATACACTAATAATTGCTGATACTTCTGAAAGTTCTGTTAATAAGCAGCTGCTTTGAACTCACTCCTGTTTGTTTTTAATTGCACTTTTTAAATTAGTACCAGAACGTTAGCTTAAATTTTACTTGCTTTCTGCTTATCATTTCTCTTAATATTATTAATAGAGCTAAGAGCTAATAAAATCACTAATAATAGACCATGGTCACATTTGAAGAAGGATCGGTGAGTGAATTCAGATCATAAATTCCTGGAACCTGCATAAGTCAGTGTATCTTAAAGGGATTCATATTCGTTAAGAAATAATTAACAAGGGTATATAATATACACAGTCTTATAATAGATAATAGTATAAACAATAATAATGATTATCTACCACTCACATAAGCATTAACTTCAGTATAGTGTGTTTTTAGTCTTTTTAAGATTTTCTGGTCATGTTTTTAAGCCATTTGCGATTTTAAAATATTTTAGAAGAAATCTCAGTTTTGATTGCAGTATATATTTTATCTGTTTCTGCCAACAGCTTTTACCGTTTTGTTCTGGAACCGGAACTGATGTTAGCTAATGATATTACTGGACCAGTGGCAAAATTCTTGGATATCCCTGAATCACCCCTTCTAACCCTCAATATGATCACTCCTGAAGGCTGGTTGGTTGAAATAGTACACAGCAACTGTGACCTTGATAACATTCATTTAAAAGATGTAAGTTATAAAGTTGTATAAAGAAAGACAAAATGCTTTAGGGATTATGGATACAGGTTAATGAAGTATATGAAGTTCATCACTAGAGTAGTAATAATTCAACAACTGGTTAAGAACCCAGCTAAAGTTGTTGAAACAAGTACTGTTTTCAAGAAACTACTTATTTTTTGTTCTTAAAAACAGTAAACTGGACTCAGCGAGCACCCATCTGTGCTCACATCTCTTTTATGATTGTGGTGCATATATGATGATGGTGGAGTAGAGCTGGTATTACAGGAATGGAAGAAAATTAATCATAAGCTTTAGTGTTCAAGAATTTCACTCAACTGTTAGGTTCACTCAGCTAAAAGGAAGACTTGAGACTGCCCCTGAAAATACTTTGGCTAATAATAAAATAATCATGTGTATTTATTACAGAATTTACATTATGAGAATTACTAACCCCAAAACAATGACCTATGTCCTCCTAGATTGAGAAAGCTGTCACAGCAGAATATGAACTAGAATATCTACTACTCGAAGGACATTGCTTTGACTTAACGACAGACCAACCTCCTCGGGGTCTGCAGTTTACTCTGGGCACAAAAAATAAACCTGTTGTAGTAGATACAATAGTGATGGCCAATCTCGTAAGTACATACATACTCAATTAGAAATTTTGGTGAAATCCTCTAAGTTTTCCTAATAATAAGATGAAATAATTTTTATCCTGCTGTTGTTGTATAGGTCCCAGGGGAAAAAATCCTTCAATATGGTAATTAAAACAAAAATGAAGGGAGTTGTACATTCAGAATATGCTTTTATAGGTTATTATAAAATCTTCTTTCTTGGAATTCATTTATGAAAATTATTCCACAGTTAATGGAATACTGTTGGAGTATTCATGAATAATATTTCTTGAACAGTTGGATGTTGTTTTCATTCATGTAACTGTGATCATATTTTTTTCATCTTAAAAGGGATATTTTCAATTAAAAGCAAACCCAGGTGCTTGGATACTGAAATTACGCCAAGGAAGATCTGAAGATATTTATCAAATAGTTGGGTGAGTTATATAAACAACTTTAAAGTTTTTATATATAAAAAAGTTTTTAGTGTGACATAACAAAGATCATCAAAACAGCTAAAACATTCACAAATATCATTATTATAAAACAAAAACTCCTTATAAAACTGTAACATTTATTCTTATTGTTTTATTTCAAAAATACAAAAGGTATGCCTAATGTATACATCTTGTTCTTTACTCCATCTCCTTTACTTATTATTTTCTGTAGAATTTTCCATGTTAACACTGTAAACATATTTATTGTTTAATGATTATATAATATGTATATCTTATCTAGAAAAGCCATTATCTTTTCATTATGTTCAGTTTTTCATTTTTATAGATAAGAATTGGTGTCTCAATAAATTTCCTACTCATCAATGAGCCTAGTACAAAGCAGATATCATCATATTTTTTATAAGGAACCAATAAAAAATATTGACTGTTTGAGGGCACATATGATTTTTGCCAATATTGTTTTTTTCAACAACCATTTTAAAATGTAAAAACCATTTTTAGTGCAGGGGCCATACAAAACTCACCCACCAACTTGATTTTGCTCACCAGCCATAGTTTGCCAACACCTGTTGTTGTTCAGTCGCTAAGTCTTGTCCAGCTCTTTGCAGCCTCATGGACTGCAGCACGCCAGGCTCCTCTGTCCTCCAGTATATCCTGGAATTTGCTCAAATTCATGTCCTTGAGTTAGTGATGCTGGCTTACCATCTCATCCTCTGCTGTCCCCTTCTCCTTTTGCCTTTACTCTTTCCCAACATTAGGGTTTTTTCTAATGAGTCGGCTCTTTGCATCAGGTGGTCCAAGTATTGGAGTTCCAGCTCCAGTGTCAGTCCTTACACTGGATATTCAGGGTTGATTTCCTTTAGGATGGACTGGTTTGATCTCCTTTCTCTTCAAGGGACTCTCAAGAGTCTTCTCCAACACCACAGTTCAGAAGCATCAATTCTTTAGCGCTCAGCTTTCTTTATGGTCCAACTCTCACATCTGTACATGACTGCTGGAAAAACTGTAGCTTTGACTATACAGATCTTTGTTGGCAAAGAGATGTCTCTGCTTTTTAATTCACTGTCTAGCTTTGTCATAGCTTTCCTTCCAAGGAGCAAGCGTCTTTTAATTTCATGGCTGCAGTCACCATCTGCAGTAATTTTGAAGCCCAGGAAAACAAAACCTGCCATTGTTTCCACTTTTTCTCCTTTTGTTTGCCATGAAAAGATGGGACTGTCTCGGGTGACCCTCCTGGGCATGGCTCATAGCTTCATTGAGTTATGCAAGCCCCTTCTCCACAACAAGGTTCTAATCCATGAAAGGGTTGCCAACACCTAGTAAACTTTTTTATACCTCTTAATATCTGTAGGAGGAGGTTTAGTCACTAAGTCGTGTCCAACTCTTGTGACCCCATGGACTGTAGTTCGCCAGGCTCCTCTGTCCATGGGATTCTCCAGGCAAGAATACTGGAGTGGGTTGCCATTTCCTTCTCCAGGCTTAGTATCTTTAATTTTTCATTTATTTCAGCAAGTATTCATTGAGCACCTATTATTATGCAGTATGCTCAACAAGGATAATATAGGGGTAGAGGTTATTGTGCCTTTTGTCCATTGTTTTTCCCCTTTTCCTTATAGTGCCTAGAACATGGTGTCATTCAGCAGACATGCTTAATAATTTAAGTACACAAAGCTGAGAATGCTCAATTCTTTTTTAGTGCTTTTCTTTTTTACTGAATGAAAAGAGTCTTTAAATTCTCGAGTGCTTTACAATTTTCAGAAGTTTCACACACATAATTTCATATAATTCTATAATAACTCTTTTCCCTATTCCTCTAGTGCTCTGCCCTCCTTCCCTCTCTGCACTGGTAACCACTGCCTTGTTCTCTGTATCAGTCAGTCTGCTGCTTTTTTGTTTTATTCCCTAGTTAGTTGTATTTTTTAGATGTCACAAATAAGAGATCGTTCAGTATTTGTCTTTTTCTGTCTGACTTATCTCACTTAACATAATGCCCTCCAAGTCCATTTGTGTTGCTGCAAATGCAAATTTTCATTCTTTTTTAATGATTAAATGGCTGCACACACAGACAGCCCACCCCGACTCCCACGGCTTCTTTATCCGTTCATCTGTTGAGGGATATTTAGGTTGTTTCCATATCTTGGCAATTATAAGTAATATTGCTATGAACAATAGGGTGAACATCTGTCTTTTCAAGTTAGTGTTTTTGTTTCTTTCAGGTATATACCCAGGACTGAAATTGCTGAGTCATATGGTAGTTCTATTTTTAGTTTTTTGAGAAATCTCCATACTGTTGTCCATAGTGACTGTACCAGTTTACAATCCCACCAACAGTGTAAGAAGGTTCCCTTTTCTCCATATCCTTGCCAACATTTGTTATTTGTGTTCTTTTTTTTGTGTGATAGCCATTCTGACAGGAGTGAGGTGATAGCTCACTCACTGTGACTTTGGCTATTTCTACTTCATAAGTTGGAATACTTTTTTTTTTTCCTAGTGATTATATTCCTGGGCAGGCCTGTGCCTCGTACTGTGGTTTAGGCACCTCATCAGAGGGACTGGGAGTGAAAGTCAAGGCATATGATAGTCAGCGTAGCCCTAGAATCCCCAGGTTTTCATTTTAGAAAAATTTTCAAGCGTGTGTTATAACTCTGACTGAATGCAAAGTATCTACTAATTTGACATCTGCTGTTTTCCCTCTTTGAAAAAATTCAGTTTTATTGTAAATGTTCTTTACAGTAGCATTTTTCAGTTCATAGTGAAAATACTATAAAAATTTTTTGAGCAAAGTTGTCATATTTGATTGACTTACGCAGTGTTGAAAACTGACAGGGAAATGCATAATGTGTAATATAAAATAACTTCAAGTGATGCAGATGGACATGAGAGACATATTTTCAGTATTATAAGTTTAACAATGTGCTTCAAATTTTGGTATTTGAAAATGGCTAATAGATACTGAAAAATAGTTGTATGGTGTGCAGTTCCTTTTGTTATGCTTTATAAACAACTGACAGTCTAGAAAATATTTCATATTTTAATTATTGTAATATATGAAATATTACTTTTGTGATAATCTTAATATACAGTATTAAAGATAAGCTATAATCTACTTTTCTGAGTTAGGCGATATCAAATTTAGTGAGTTATTTGTGTATAATCTTATTTATATTAAGTTAAAATTGGGTAATTTTGAAAATTATAGTATATTGCAGCATACCTTAATTGACTATACAAACAGTAAATATTACATATGTACCAATAAGATTATACTTATGATTATTTCAGAATGAATTTATTCTGTGATTTATATGATTATAATTGTATGTCTTTTCTTAAATTGGGCATAAACATTTACATGTTTTTATGCTTCTAGGCATGAAGGAACTGACTCTCCACCAGACCTAGAAGATGTCATCGTTGTTTTAAATAGCTTCAAAAGCAAAATACTGGAAGTACAAGTGTGTGAGGCCAAAACACTTCATAGACTTTGTTCTTAATATTAAGAATTATCTTTTTTGTTCTCAATTTATTTTACAAATAATTTCACAGTGTTACTACCTAAAATGTCATATTGAAACTCTGGCAGTGGAAGGAGGAAGAGAATTAAATCATGAAGGGAAAGCAGCACACTTAAACATAGAAGAAAAGAATTTTTTTAAGTTATGATGTATCTACTATATTTGCAGCCAAATAATGTTATAAACTGTGCTTCACTGGTGGCTTAGCAGTAAAGAATCTGCCTGAGATGCAGGAGACGTGGGTTCAGTCCTTGTGTCAGGAAGATTCCCTGGAGGAGGGCACAGCAACCCACTCCAGTATTCTTTGCTGTTGTATCCCATGGACAGAGGAGCCTGGCAGGCTACAGTCCATGGGGTCACAAAGAGTCATACATGACTGAAGCGAGTGAGCACGATATTATAAATTAGGCTTTGGAGATGAGATTAGGAATGCATGATGAAAAGCTATCCCTTTCAACAGGAAAAACAGTGATTTTTCTTTCCTTGACAGAAACAAAAACCAGCAAAATTTTTAATGACGGCAGCATTAATTCTTTTGGATGAACCCACCTACTTAATACTTGAAATCAGTAAAAAACAAAAACTTGTTGGGTGAAATGTTTATTAACATTTTAAAAGCAATGAGGAGCTGACAGTAATGATAACAAGGAAATAGAAAACCAAAATTAAACAGAAAATGAGAGCCTAGTGAAATGAGCAAGCACAGAAGATTCTTATAACCCAAGAAAGCTACTGTTGCCCTCGAACATTTGTCCATTTTGGTTCACTTGAACTATCACTGTGATTTAATTTGCAAGGTGATAGGGACAGAAATTAAAACCCTTGACCCTTACAAAGTGGGTAATCTATTAGAAGACCCTCTCTGCTATAAGCTGGCTATAGCTCAGGGGAAGGATGAACCATAGTAAAGCATATCACACAGTCTTTTAGGCAAAATTAATAGCATCTAAATAATGGCGAAGGATAGGGAAGCCTGGCACACTGCAGCCCATGGGGTTACAAAGGCAGGGATGACTGAGCAACAACAACATGTTATTGTTTGAATAACAACAACAAAGCAATCGAGGGAACCCTGAACCTTGAATTTGTACTAAAATGGTTCCAGATAGATAAGGTTTTACAGGCATCTGACAGAAATATTCATATATCTCTGGAATAAGACTATATCCAAATACACAAAACCAGCAGAAACAGTGAGTAACAGAAAGCAGATATACGAACGCTCCGTATGTCAGCATTATTGACAGAGACTCTGAAACAAGTATGCCTACAGTGTTTGAGAAATAAAAGACAAACTTGAAAACAATTGCAGGGAATAAAAAACTATAAAAAGTGCGTATCTGACTTTTAAAGTAGAACTTCTAAAACTGAGCAATACAATGACAAGAAAATTCAGTTTTTGGCTTTAACAGGCCTCAGGAGATAGTGAGTTGGAAGATAGACCAAAAGAAGTATCCCATATGCAACAGAGACATGGAAAAAGAGGAATATACAACAGAGACTATATAAAAGGCATAGAGAACAGAGTGTGAAATCTAAGACACCAGGGTTACATTTAAACCTGGCTCTGCTATTCGCTCGCTGTGTGACCTTGGACAGATTGCTTAAACTCTTTCTATGTCATTTTTCTTATCTATAATACAGAGTTAATAATGGAATCCTCCTTATATGTCTACTATAAGGGTAAGGTAATTAAGCTTTATAAAATACTTTTGAGTGTTTAATAAAATCCATTTAAGTGGTGTTCAAGAAGGTGATGAAAGACAGAATGAGGTACAAGTATTATTTGAAGCATAATAGTAGGCAACCAGAGCCCTTAACTTATATACTGCATAGATCTTAAACTACCAAATTAATCAGAATTTGCCTTGAATCCCACATTATAACCTATTTCTTATCACCTCTGCTCTTTATCCTTGATCAGTGTATTCACGTTGTTTCAGTTTCAGTCGCTCAGTTGTGTCCAACTCTTTGCGACCCCATGAATCGCAGCATGCCAGGCCTCCCTGTCCATCACCAACTCCTGGAGTTCACTCAGACTCCCATCCATCGAGTCAGTGATGCCATCCAGCCATCTCATCCTCTGTCGTCCCCTTCTCCTCCCAGATCAGAGTCTTTTCCAATGAGTCAACTCTTCACATGAGGTGGCCAAAGTACTGGAGTTTCAGCTTTAGCATCATTCCTTCCAAAGAAATCCCAGGGCTGATCTCCTTTAGAATGGACTGGTTGGATTTCCTTGCAGTCCAAGGGACTCTCAAGAGTCTTCTCCAACACCACAGTTCAAAAGCATCAATTCTTTGGCACTCAGCTTTCTTCACAGTCCAACTCTCACATCCATACATGACCACTGGAAAAACCATAGCCTTGACTAGACGGCCCTTTGTTGGCAAAGTAATGTCTCTGCTTTTGAATATGCTATCTAGGATGGTCAGAACTTTTCTTCCAAGGAGTAAACGTCTTTTAATTTCATGGCTGCAGTCACCATCTGCAGTGATTTTCGAGCCCCAAAACATAAAGTCTGACACTGTTTCCACTGTTTCCCCATCTATTTCCCATGAAGTGATGGGACCGGATGCCATGATCTTCGTTTTCTAACTGTTGAGTTTTAAGCCAACTTTTTCACTCTCCGCTTTGACCTTCATCAAGAGGCTTTTTAGTTCCTCTTCACTTTCTGCCTTAAGGGTGGTATCATCTGCATATCTGAGGTTATTGATATTTCTCCTGGCAATCTTGATTCCAGCTTGTGCTTCTTCCAGCCCAGCGTTTCTCATGATGTACTCTGCATATAAGTTAAATAAGCAGGGTGACAATATACAGCCTTGACGTACTTCTTTTCCTATTTGGAACCAGTCTGTTGTTCCATGTCCAGTTCTAACTGCTGCTTCCTGACCTGCATACACATTTCTCAAGAGGCAGGTCAGGTGGTCTGGTATTCCCATCTCTTTCAGAATTTTCCACAGTTGATTGTGATCCACACAGTCAAAGGCTCTGGCATAGTCAATAAAGCAGAAATAGATGTTTTTCTGGAACTCTCTTGCTTTTTCGATGATCCAGCAGATGTTGGCAATTTGGTCTCTGTTTCCTCTGCCTTTTCTAAAACCAGCTTAAACATCTGGAAGTTCACAGTTCACATATTGCTGAAGCCTGGCTTGGAGAATTTTGAGCATTACTTTACTAGCATGTGAGATGAGTGCAATTGTGCGATAGTTTGAGCATTCTTTGGCATTGCCTTTCTTTGGGATTGGAATGAAAACTGACCTTTTCCAGTCCTGTGGCCACTGCTGAGTTTTCCAAATTTGCTGGCATATTACACTCACCTTTGATACTGTTTTTCCTATATTGACCTTGGCTTCTTTTCTCAGAAATGGAAACTTACATTCTGGCCTTGATACATTTCCTTCTAATCATTTCAAATGAAAACCCCATAAACTCAGAGCAGCTCCTTAAGTTACCAAGTCAACCCAAGCCCTTTAGGACCAGCATTCCAGCTAGTATTATCCTAGCCCTACAAACAGGAAAGGAAAATATTATTTCTGCTGGGAGACTTGAGGTGTTTTAAATTTGAGGAATTTTGACCATTGAAAAATTATTAAATTTTCTTTTTGATTAGCTGAATTTTTTCACTCTCCATATTGGCTCTAATTTTACCTATTCTTGCCTGGTATAGAGCAGGTCTGACTCTTTGACCAAAGTCATCAAATCTTTGTTGAGGGTGATAGTCATGCCATGCCTGAAGCATACGTTCTACAGCCTAACCATATCTAGGTCCTTTACTTGTTTTTTAATAACAGTTCTATCTGTTCACCTTCCTTGTTTCCAAATTACACAAAAGGATGGGAAAAAGGGAAGAGAAAAGATAAGCAACATAAAGGGTCAGCGCATGAATTCCAGTAGCTCACCAGTTAGGAATTCCAGGAAGGGAGAACAGAAAGTGGAGGCGGCAAAGTATTCCACAGGTAAAGAGAGGCAAACATATTCGCATCGAGGGCTCCACAAATCAGAATGCGTGAGAAATGGCCCACACCAGAGCCTAGAAACTACCAAAGAGAAAAGATGAGTCACTTCAGTGACCTTAGAATGACTCTTAACAGTAGCATCCGATGTTTTATTTTTCAAGACAACAAAACAAAGACTTCAGTGTTTTGAGAAGTATTTTGAACCTGGGATTCTTTAGTCAAATATTCTCTGAAGGGTGAAGATTTAGAAAAATTACCTTTCACACCTGTTCTTGAACGTGTTTGCCATCACAAAGAGAATAAAAAACAAGAAAGAGGAAAATGGGTATTTCAAGAAATGATGAAATTAATGTGAAAACCAATGCAAAGAATGCTTGAAAGAGGCAGTTCATTGTTAAGCCCAAAGAAAAATGTCTTCAAGAAGATAGGAATTCCAGATGATGAATAATAAACTGGAAAATATTAGGTATATGATAAGAAATATCTTTCCACAAGAAAAATACAATAAAATTCCAAGAAAAAAATACTTACCTATTGATGTGAGAAAGCAGAATCCATGTGAACCAAGAAGAGTATGGTGGTCATACTTTTGTAACTGTGGGGGAAATGTAGTAACCTTTGAGACTTAATTGAGCAGTATTTACAGTGTCACAATATGTACTTTTTATTGATTTTTCAAGTTGTAGAATAAACAATGCAAAAGATAGTTATATTGACCAAGGTAAATGTAAATTTTATCCATATTTACAATGCTAAAGTAAAGGTTTAGCTAATGTAAGTTGAGACAAAGGGAAAAGGTAGAGATGCTAGTATCTGTATCATAGGATATGTGCAAGAGAAACTGTTGAATTTGTTGGAATAAAAAATATAGATTTAAGGATTACTTAAAGTTAGAAAAATACTCAGTAGAAAAACTAATGATAAAGATAATATTACTAGAACCTCCAGACAAAGAGGGGAAGGGAAGAGTGATACAAGTAAGCTACTCGTCTTTTTGTTACAAAGAACGAATAATGTCTAAACTCTGCGAATCAGATATATGGTAGATGACATCTACAGTTGATAAATCAGTAAGTACAAGTGTAAGCACATTATTTAGCAGTGTGGAGGTTATTACAAAAGAACTGAAAACGAGACTGAACTGATGGTTGAAACCAGATTGTGTCTATAAAGTACTAAGATCTTTTTTGGCTTCATTTACTATAACTATTTAGGGCTTCCCTGGTGGCTCAGTTGATAAAGAATCCACCTGCAATGCAGGAAACCCAGGTTTGATCCCTTGGTGGGGAAGATCCCATGGACAGAAGAGCCTGGTGGACTACTGTCCAAGGAGTCACAAAGAGTCAGACATGACTTAGTGACTAAACCACATCTTAGATTTACAAGAGTCACCTGCCCAAGATATTTCTATCCATGCAGCATAATATTTAAATCTATAAAATTCTAAAGTTTTTCTTTACCATGCTATCTAGGTACGGAAAAAGCCAGATAAAATCAAGGAAGATATCCTTTCCGATAAAGGTGAAAAGAAGAGAGGAATGTGGGATTCCATTAAAAGGTAGTTAATAATGGATGTTTTAACGTATAACTATAGACCCATCAAGAGTCTAGTGTGTGGAAGCCCTCCACATGGTAAACATTTAAGTTATGCACAGATCTTCTCTGGAAAGGATAAGACAAATACATAAATGTTACTGATACAGGATAGGAAAAGAGGAGGAACCTCAGAAAAGACTGTGGAGGAGTGCATGACTAAGATATATTCTAAAGGATGGACAGAGAGAGAAGGTACCTGGTTACCTGAAGCTAGAAAGATTGGGTATGTTTCTCACAGAACAGGAAGTAGCCCAGGTTAGCTGAGATGTTAAATATTATGGGAAATATTTAAGTTAGGTTGGGACCTGTATTAATCAGAAAAGGAATATATAGGCTCACACATCTAGAGTTCAGGAGCAGAGCTGACTTTGAGCATTCAGGTGATGTGGCCCAGAAACTCTTTCTCCAACATATAGTTCTGTTATCTGTGCTGCCTTCACTTTCAGACAAATGTTTACAAGAAAGAGCTTGCCCAATTTAGGCCTCTTTTTCTGTAAGTTGACTTCTTGTTTGATGAGAATGATGTTACTGTCCCAGTATGCTGTTGAACTGGTTCCCGATCGAGAAAGTCTCAAACTCACTCCTTTTGAGATGAGTTCTGTGTAGACTTGTTTAGAATCTGGGCATTTTAAAGAGTATCTGTTCATTAGCTTCCATTGAAACCAGAAGGTAGAGACAGAAAGGAATAAAGATATTGTTAAACTATGGCGTAGCCACTTACTATGCAGAAGGGATACCAAAACAAAGCACTGCTTTGTTAGAAAGAGAGAAGATAAGTCTTGGGGGATAGTGACTCCTCCAGATACATAAGTGTATGTTAGAGTGCTTTCACTTTTATATCTTAGTTTTAATCCTAACTTCAAGTGATTTTTTTCTTCCCCTCCCTGAATCAACTTAGTTGGGGGTTTACAGTGAGAAAAGATTTCAGAAATACCTCTGTCGTAACAAAAGCCTCAATACATTGCATGTGGCCATAGCATGCTGCAACTCATTCTGTGCTCTTAAGATAACTTTTGTAACTCACAAAGATTCAAAAGTATTATCTCATTAACCTACAATATAATTGCATTCTATGTTGTCCATTTTTTAAAAATCATAAAATTTCAAGTTATATTGTCATGTTTAAATATAAACCATAATTTTTAGGGTAAGTACTTATTTCAGTGTACTAACCCTGAAAAGCATTCCTGTTTTTTATCTCTTATCAAATTCAGTACTTTATTTAGGTATGTAAAGTGTTCAGATGTGTTTAAGAAACTAATGATCAGTAGTTTTTTTTTTATTCCAAGTTTCACAAGGAGCCTGCATAAACAAGAAGATAATAAGGAAAAAGATGTTCTAAACATTTTTTCAGTTGCTTCTGGCCATTTATATGAACGCTTTTTAAGGTAGGTATTTTTTTAATCTAATGTTTTGGAAAGGAATACACTTACATGGTCTGAAAAAAAATTTTAAGTTTAAAAGAAGGAAAGAAATTACAGTGAAAAAAAACTCCCACCTCTGTTCCCTTGATTCCCCATTCACTTTATCACAGGAAACCAATGTTATTATTTTCATACCTGCCAAAGATATGTATAGACAAGCTCAAATGTATATTTTTTAACTCTTTTACCGAAATAACAACACAGTACATACTACTTTGCACCTTGCTCTTTTTTTTTTTAACCTAAAATTATGAGAGATGTATATTTTCTAAACACAATGAAATTTTAAGTTTGATTTGAAATGTCAGTATTCTTTAAGGTTAGAAAACGGACATATTTTGTAGTAAGATGTGAGAGAAAAAAGAATATATAGTAAATTTTCTGGCAAAGAAATACCTTGTTTTATAAAAAGGAGGAGGAGTCTGAGAAGAGGGAGAAATATTTATAAACTACAAAGGGCTATTTTTTTTTTAACTGTATATATAGAAGGATCATAGAGAATGCCTCAAAAATATTTGAAGATGTTGACATTTTAAGATGGTACTTTAGATACATCTGTATCTTCTCCGAGCAGAGGTCTAGAATAACAAAACACATGGCCTATCCAGTGAATTTATCAAGACAGACAGGCTGTTCAGGCCTTCAAGGTTTACATACCTTCTATTAATGACACAGGGCTTCCCCAGTGGCTGTCAGTAAAGAATCTGCCGGTAGAGCAGGAGGCACGGGTTCAATCCCTGGTCGGGGAAGATCCCCTAGAGGAGGGCATGGCAGCCCACTCCAGTATTCTTGCCTAGGATATCCCATGGACAGAGAAGCCTGGTGGGCTACAGTCCATAGAGTTGCAAAAGAGTCCGACACAACTGAGATAATGACACAATAATAGAGCCAAGATTAGACTTTGAGTTCAGTTCAGTCAATCAGTTGTGTCCGACTCTTTGTGACCCCATGAATCGCAGCACACCAGGCCTCCCTGTCCATCACCAACTCCCGGAGTTCACTCAGACTCACGTCCATCGAGTTGGTGATGCCATCCAGCCATCTCATCCTCTGTCGTCCCCTTCTCCTCCTGCCCCCAAAGCCCCCCAGCATCAGAGTCTTTTCCAATGAGTCAACTCTTCACATGAGATGGCCAAAGTACTGGAGTTTCAGCTTCAGCATCATTCCTTCCAAAGAAATCCCAGGGCTGATCTCCTTCAGAATGGACTGGTTGGATCTCCTTGCAGTCCAAGGGACTCTCAAGAGTCTTCTCCAACACCACAGTTCAAAAGCATCAATTCTTTGGTGCTCCGCCTTCTTCACAGTCCAAATCTCACATCCATACATGACCACTGGAAAAACCATAGCCTTGACTAGACGGCCCTTTGTTGGCAAAGTAATGTCTCTACTTTTGAATATGCTATCTAGATTGGTCAGAACTTTTCTTCCAAGGAGTAAACGTCTTTTAATTTCATGGCTGCAGTCACCATCTGCAGTGATTTTCAAGCCCAAAAACATAAAGTATGACACTGTTTTCACTGTTTCCCCATCTATTTGCCATGAAGTGATGGGACCAGATGCCATGATCTTCATTTTCTGAATGTTGAGCTTTAAGCCAACTTTTTCACTCTCCACTTTCACTTTCATGGAGAGGCTTTTTAGTTCCTCTTCACTTTCTGCCGTAAGGGTGGTATCATCTGCATATCTGAGGTTATTGATATTTCTCCTGGCAGTCTTGATTCCAGCTTGTGCTTCTTCCAGCCCAGCGTTTCTCATGATGTACTCTGCATATAAGTTAAATAAGCAGGGTGACAATACACAGCCTTGACGTACTCCTTTTCCTATTTGGAACCAGTCTGTTGTTCCATGTCCAGTTCTAACTGTTGCTTCCTGACCTGCATACACATTTCTCAAGAGGCAGGTCAGGTGGTCTGGTATTCCCATCTCTTTCAGAATTTTCCACAGTTGATTGTGATCCACACAGTCAAAGGCTTTGGCATAGTCAATAAAGCAGAAATAGATGTTTTTCTGGAACTCTCTTGCTTTTTTGATGATCCAGCAGATGTTGGCAATTTGGTATCTGTTTCCTCTGCCTTTTCTAAAACCAGCTTAAACATCTGGAAGTTCACAGTTCACGTATTGCTGAAGCCTGGCTTGGAGAATTTTGAGCATTACTTTACTAGCGTTTGAGATGAGTGCAATTGTGCGATAGTTTGAGCATTCTTTGGCATTGCCTTTCTTTGGGATTGGAATGAAAACTGACCTTTACCAGTCCTGTGGCCACTGCTGAGTTTTCCAAATTTGCTGGCATATTGAGTGCAGCACTTTCACAGCATCATCTTTCAGGATTTGAAATAGCTCAACTGGAATGCCATCACCTCCACTAGCTTTGTTCGTAGTGATGCTTTCTAAGGCCCACTTGACTTCACATTCCAGGATGTCTGGCTTTAGGTGAGTCATCACACCATCATGATTATCTGGGTGGTGAAGCTTTTTTTTGTACAGTTCTTCTGTGTATTTTTGCCACCTCTTCTTAATATCTTCTGCTTCTGTTAGGTCCCTACCATTTCTGTCCTTTATCGAGCCCATCTTTGCATGAAATGTTCCCTTGGGATCTCTCATTTTCGTGAAGAGATCTCTAGTCTTTCCCATTCTCTTGTTTTCCTCTATTTCTTTGCATTGATTGCTGAGGAAGGCTTTCTTATCTCTTCTTGCTATTCTTTGGAACTCTGCATTCAGATGCTTATATCTTTCCTTTTCTCCTTTTCTCCTAAATCTCTTAACTAAAGATTAGACTTTAGTTAAACTAAATACTGTTTCAAACTTGCTTCTTTCTCTTGTCAGCTGGAACAGTCAATCAGTTTAGTCTATATCAGGTGTGTGTATATATATATATATATATATCACATATACACCACACACACACACACACACACATGTATGTGTATCTATATATATACACCTATATTATATTCTTATACGTTATATACTGATGAGCAGCCATAGTATTTGAAGACACTTCACTCTATTTCTGCATAATTTATAGTGAAAAACTAGTTAATATCTTTAAATACTTAAATGCCTTAAGAGAAGTAGGATGAAATCCTATTAATGTGAGTTTATTGTTTTATGCAGAATTATGATGCTTTCTGTTTTACGGAACACAAAAACACCAGTGAAGTTCTGGTTTCTTAAAAATTATCTCTCACCAACATTTAAAGTAAGTACATTAATTTTTTATATAGAGTGGTTAATATTTCAATAGTAAGTTATTTATATCATTGCAACATTTACATAACATTTCTTTTTTTAGAATGTGTCTTTTGAAATGTATACTCAAATTATTATATATAATCAATTAAAACTTGGTATTCAGTATTTTTATCTGGCTTAAAAATTCTGTACAGCTTTTATTTAAAGCAGTGATGAAAAAGACAACAGGAGATGGTTTAAAGTAAACTCAGAATTAGGATTAGTGGATTTTCATGATAAAAGTTGGCAATGAAAAATATGTGCAGATTGTTAATTTTAAAACTTAGATTTTTGTTATATTTTTACAAAGAAAGGAAGAACAGTAGTATCCAGAATATATGAAAATTGTACCACAGGAGATAGTTTGATAAAGCTGAGAAGAGTGAAGGCTCTGGTGTCGCATGCAGTGCGTGGTTGCTGTGGTCCTGCGGACACTACAGTTAGTGTCTGTGGCATTTTATGTTTAGCACGTCTGTTCCCCTTTACTTAGCCCCACACTTTTGCCCTCTTTCTTCGTATTAATCAGATTCCTGGCAAGTTAGGGTCTGTTTTGACAGCAGTTAAAGGAGTTCTCTTTCTAGACCCAAACCAGTGGTGAAAGCAGAAATAAAAACAGTCAACCATGCTTTTATTCCTTGGTATTGCCAGGTACATTTCTGAGTACTTTACCTCCATTATTCAGTTGCTCTGCATAAAGTACTATTCCCAGAAAAACCAAGACTCAGAAGTTACACAGCTGACTTGCACAATTGAGAGGTATCCAGGACCACCCCTAAGTTCAAGAACCCAGTAGGTCTCACAGAACTCAGAAAAGCAGTTACACTCAGAGTTACATAGTTCTTTACAGCAAAAGGATGCAGATTAAAATCAGCAAAGTAAAGAGACGCATAGGACAGAATCCAGGGGAGACCAGACCAAGCTTTCCTTTTCCTCTCCCAGTGGAGTTGTGTGCACAGAGCTTGCATCTCCTAGTAGAACTGCGGCAGCATACATGGAGTGTTGCTAAATAAAGAAGCCCATTCAGACCTCGTGTACAGGGTTTTTATTGGGGGTTGCGTTTTTAATCCTTGAAGCAAATAGTCATAAATCTCAGATACTTATATCAAGAATATAATTTATCAGTTTACAACTCATTTTGTGTGTGTGTGTGTGTGTTTTTTTAACACCTTTCACATCTTCTGCCTCTCTGATCAACCAGCATGTGGACATGTGCATGAGGTGTTTGATTCATAGGTGTTCCAAGATCCAGAGGCTTTCTTTTCTGTCATTAAGTTTTCAGATCAGACATTAGTAGTAAAACTAGAGGAACAGTTATCTTAATTAATAACTCTGCTAATTAATGTAGTGTACCTATTTTTTAATGTCCTTCAAGGGCTTCCCTGGTGGCTCAGATAGTAAAAAATCTACCTGGAACTCAGGAGACCCGGGTTCAATCTCTGGGTCAGAAAGATCCCCTAGAGAAGGGAATGGCTACCCCCTCCAGTATTCTTGCCTGGAGAATCCCATGGACAAAGAAGCCTGGCGGGCTACACATCCATGGGATTTCAAAGAGTCAGACACAACTGAGTGACTAACACTTTTTTTCATTTTTCATGTATACTTATATTTTTATATTTGTCAGCATCATCATATTTCTTATTAATAGGTATAAGTTGTAGATGACAACCGTTTAAGACATTTTACCAATTCATTTGTAACAATATGTAGTAAACTCTAACTTTTAAAATGTTAACATTTTTCTATGAAACAAAAACTACTTTCTGTTCCTTAAACATATTCTTTGATTTGTATGTGTGTTTTAGGAAGTGATCCCGCACATGGCTGAGAAGTATGGCTTCCAGTATGAACTAGTCCAGTATAGGTGGCCCCGGTGGCTTCATCAGCAGACAGAAAAACAGCGGATTATTTGGGGTTATAAGATTCTTTTCCTTGATGTCCTTTTTCCTCTTGCAGTGGACAAAATCATTTTTGTTGATGCTGACCAGGTAATAAGATTAACTATTGTTTTTAAGAGTACTTTAACTTTTTCACACTTCTAAGTATTCAGTTCAGTTCAGTTGCTAAGTCGTATCCAACTCTGCGACCCCACGAATTGCAGCACGCCAGGCCTCCCTGTCCATCACCAACTCCCGGAGTTCACTCAGACTCACGTCCATCGAGTTGGTGATGCCATCCAGCCACCTCATCCTCTGTCGTCCCCTTCTCCTCCTGCCCCCAAAGCCTCCCAGCATCAGAGTCTTTTCCAATGAGTCAACTCTTCACATGAGATGGCCAAAGTACTGGAGTTTCAGCTTCAGCATCATTCCTTCCATAGAAATCCCAGGGCTGATCTCCTTCAGAATGGACTGGTTGGATCTCCTTGCAGTCCAAGGGACTCTCAAGAGTCTTCTCCAACACCACAGTTCAAAAACATCAATTCTTTGGCGCTCAGCCTTCTTCACAGTCCAACTCTCACATCCATACATGACCACTGGAAAAACCATAGCCTTGACTACATGGACTTTTGTTGGCAAAGTAATGTCTCTGCTTTTGAATATGCTAGGACACACTTTATGTTGCTGCTGTTTACTGCTATCTCTGTTGCCATGCTATGTAAACATAAGACATAATTTTGATATATAAGGAAAATATCTTTTCTAAAGATAATCTGCATTCCAGGGGAAAATCAAAAGTTTTGCCAGAAGTACCAGTTATTCCTTAAGACATGGCAATTTTTCCTCTGAGGTAGTTTTTTTTTTTGGTAGTTAAAAATAAAACAAATACTTATATAAATCATCACAATAAAAGTAGCTATATGAATTCCTGTGGATATGAGCTGAAATTTGTTTAAAGTGAACTGTTTCTTCTTGCTGGAAAAGTTAGCAATTACACACATTCACCTCTCTTTTTTCCCCCTTCAGCAACATTCTTTGACAATTAGCAATAACCAAATCCCATTATTCTGGCACTTAAAAGAAGCCTAATTTGGCCAAAAAAAATTATGGTCCTCAGCTTTCAACAGAAATTTTTATGATTTTTACCCTTCCCTCCTTACCTGCCTTTGTAATCATGAATGATAAAAAAAAAAAAAATAAGTACTTTTAACATACACAGAATTTTTCTTAAAGCCTTTAAAAATATGCAGAATTTCTAAAAACAATAGTATGTAAATATAAGTGTTATTTTAGTTAAATGCACAAGTTAGTATATTATTTAGTACTAAAGTATATTTTCAAATCCTATTTTATAATATACTTCTATATTATATCTATATATCCTAAATTCTGTTATCTTTGTATTGTTTTCCAAATTGATAAATGTGAATAATTATAATGAAAAACTAAGAAAGTAGGCAAAAGTGTAATGAAGTATTTTCAAACATACTAACATAAAATTGATTTCTCTTTCCCATTATATATGCATTAATATTTTTCTAGCAGGCTAGAGTCTGTTACAAAATCAAACATGCTAATATTACTTCATTGAAGCTATTGAGAATAATCAGAAGATTTTTCTTTATGATTCAAACTAACATTTGCCAATATATTTACAGTAATAGATATATACCATAAAAATTGTTTTGGATTATTAATCTATACCTTGAGAAATTAAGAGCTGTGTACTTATATATTTAATTCCTTACCAAAATATGTTTTGTTCAGAATACCTTGATTATAAATCAAAACCACAATGAGATATCACCTCACACATGTCAGAATGGCTATCATCAAAAAGCACAAATAACAAATATTGGTGAGGATGTGGAGAAAAGGAAACCCTCCTACACTGTTGGTGGGAATGTAAATTGGTATAGCTACTGTGGAAAATAATATGGAGGTTCCTCAAAAAAACTTTCCATAGAACAATCATGTGACCCAGAAATCCCAGTCCTGGGTATATAGCTGAAAGAAACAAAAACACTAATTAAAAAGACATATATACCCCAATGTTCATAGCAGCATTATTTAAAATTGCCAAGATATGAAAGCAATCTAAGTGTCCATCAACAGATGAATGAATACAGAATGTGATACATATTACTACTCAGCCATAAAAAAAGAATGGAATGTTGCCATTTGCAGCAACATGGATTGACTTGGAGGGCATTATGCTCAGTGAAATAATTCCGACAGAGAAACACAGATATGGTATCATATCACTTATATGTGGCGTCTAAAAAGTGCAACAAACTAGTGAATAAAACAGAAAGCAGACTCATAGAGAACAAAGTAGTGGTTACCAGTGGTGAGAGGGAAGGAAGGAAAGGCATATATATGGGTAGGAGATTAAGAGGTACAAGCTCTTAGGTATAAAGTTAGCTACAAGAATATATTGTACAACATGAGGGATTTACCAATATTTTATGATAACTATAAATGAAATATAACCTTTAATAATTGTGAGTCACTATCATATACCTGTGACTTATATACTATTATGTATCAACTGTACTTAAGTTTTAAAATATCTTTATTAAAAATGATGTAACAAACGATTCTTATTAATGAATAAAGCCACTAACATACAGACTAGGTATGTACATTTTAGGTTTCTTTTAACCTGTGAGGATAAGGGGGAAAAGTAGAAACTTGGTAAACTCACGCTGGATGAAGGAACTGTGGGGAAAATTCAGGTCTCTGACTTTTCTACAACAAGATAATAATGACTTGAGAGTCACATTAAAAGGGCTTCTATTATTTTATACTCTTCATCAGAGAAACTGTTCTGTTATTTAGATTGTGAGACATGACCTGAAAGAACTTCGAGATTTTGACCTGGGTGGAGCTCCTTATGGGTATACTCCCTTCTGTGATAGCCGCACAGAAATGGATGGATATCGCTTCTGGAAAACAGGCTACTGGGCATCACATCTTCTAAGAAGGAAATACCATATCAGGTAAGAAAATTCATACTCTTATCCTTGAGTGAATAACTTTTTGAATCACAAGGATCAGTTTTCTTTGAAATTCTAAAATAACAGCAACCAATTATATAGTGCTTATTACATGCCAGTCACTCTTACAAGATTTAAAATCTATTAACTCATAAAATCTCTATGATAGCCTTTTGATACTGTTATCATCCCTATTTTATAGATGTGAAAACTGAGGCATATAGCATTTTTGTGCCTTGCCCATGCTTACACTGCTGGTCCAAAGCTGAGCCAGGAGTTAAGCCCAAGTAACCTGACTCTACTCTCTGTTCCTAACTACTGCAGAAGATTTAAACTTTGTTTATCATGTAACAGAATGAAGATACTGTCTTCAAAGCTGATATTATGAGGACTTCCCTGGTAGTCCAGTGGTTCAGACTCCACGCTCCCAATGCAGGGGACCTAGGTTCAATCTCTATTATGGGAACTAGATCCCACATGCCACATCTGAGACCTAGCACAGCCAAATAAATTTTTTTTTAATTCGAAAAAAAAGCTATTACTGTTTTGTAGGGCCATGAGTTTCAGGAGATCTTAGAAAAACTTGGTAGTGACCCTAAGAGGATGTGGATCCTAACAGCATCAAATCAAACCTCAAATTCCTTGGAAAAATTATGAAAGGATTCATTGTTGTTAGACCCAAGCGTATCTAAAGTTGATACCATCACTGTAGATAGACACTGCTGCTGCTGCTGCTGAGTCGCTTCAGTCATGTCCGACTCTGTGCAACCCCAGAGACGGCAGCCCACCAGGCTCCCGCATCCCTGGGATTCTCCAGGCAAGAACACTGGAGTGGGTTGCCATTTCCTTCTCCAATGCATGAAAGTGAAAAGTGACAGTAAAGTCGCTCAGTCGTGTCCGACTCCTAGCAACCCCATGGACTGCAGCCTACAAGGCTCCTCCGTCCATGGGATTTGCCAGGCAAGAGTACTGGAGTGGGTAGACACTAGAGGAAAGTAAATATACATAAACAACACTGGCTGTCAAGGAGTATACATTTCTTGCAGCGCCTTATACGTGGTGGATCTTAAGAAGTTCAGGAGAATTGCTGCAGGTGACAGGCTCCGGGGCCAGTACCAAACTCTCAGTCAAGATCCAAACAGTCTTTCAAACCTAGATCAGGTAAGTGAAATATTTATGGAATAATTTTCAGTACACATAGACTGCTGTAACTCCCTGCTTATAAACATCTAAATCTTGTATTTTCAACCTTTCTTCCCTTTATACAATTTTGTACATATTTTTTCACTTTAAGCCCAGCATTGTCAGAACTGAGTGTTTGATCTTGACTTTTCCATCCTTAAACCTCTTTCCACCGTGTGTCTTCACTATGTTACCTGTCTTTTTCTCACTTGCCTCCATCGTCATTTAAACGTGTCTGTCTCCCTCCCTCACTCTTCCCCTTTCTCTTCCTTTCTCTCATTCTCTCTGATCTCTAAGATAAATTCCCTTCATCCTTTGCCCTCCCTGGATACTGCCTTACATTTTGTTTTTCCTCACAGACAAATACTTTTTTCCATGTCCTCTTATTTCCTCACTATGGTACCCTTAATTTTCTCAGAAGGAAATGGCAACACACTCCAGCTTTCTTGCCTGGGAAATCCCATGGACAGAGGAGCCTGGCGGGCTACAGTCTATGGGTCACAAAAGAGTTAGACGCGACTTAGCAACTAAACAACAACAACAACAAAAAGACCCTGCAGTCCTTAGTGTCCGCTATTCCTTCTTTCCAGTGAATAACAAATATAAGTTCTTATTAGAACCATACATATTTGTTCATTCAGTCAGCAAGTATCTGTTAAATACTTACAATGTGTCAGATACTTTCCTAAGCCCTGGGACATCAGAAAACAAAGCAGAGATCCTTAGCTCTTGGTGGTTTCATTCTAGTGGTAAAATAACCAAATAAATCAATGAACAGTATTTAAAGGTAGTGCGTACTTCAGAGACAAAGTAAAACAGGAAAACATGATAGAGTTCAGAATGGTGAACAGGGGTTAGAGTTTGCTGTTGTAAATTGAGTGGCCGTAGACCTGTATGAAGGTGACATTCCAATGGAGGCTTAAGAGCTGACTGTGCAGATACTGGTGAGAATTCCAAACAGAAAGACTATCGAATACAAAGGTCCCAAGGTGAGAGTGGGTCTTACATGTTTGAGGAATAGTAAAGATGGGGAGAAAATAGTCTGATGTAAGGGAAGAGAGGTGACAGAGGGTCTAGATAACACAGAAACTTGAGGCCCTTTGTTTAAAAGTCAAGCAAATGTAATATACTAATGATTGATTCAAGACCACAGTGATGAAGGACCGATTTAAAAAAAAAAATCATTCTTGAAAGTTGAGAGAACTCACCATATGTATGTGTGCAAATGCAAGGTAGTGTCTGCAATATTGCCAATTAGTTACCAAAAAAATGATGTTGAGTCCGCAGTAAACCCCAGTGACGTTCCAGATTTAGATTATGAATACCACATTTTTATAATTCAGTCATTTCCCTGGTGGGTTAATCATAAGGAACCCTATCTGCCTGTGGATAACTGAAGAAAAGACCAGTTTTTCAGCAAGCATCTCAGGAACTCTCCCAGAACAGCATCACTGTATTTGGGGAATAGTTGTCCTTTCTCTGATATGTTTGACTCCTGTTCCTGCCAGTCCAGTAAATGCTTCTCTCTGAAGTCAGAACAATATCTTCTTATCCAGTGAACACTTTTTGCTTATTTACCTTCTTTGCAACACAAATGTTTTCAACCTCACCTTTTTTTTTTTTTTAATTTTCACCAATTGATGTGTATTTTAATCGCAGCCATCAGTTTACTATTTTAGTGTGAGAGTCAGTCTTTTCCTGGTTGGCCATTTCTAAGAAAGCAGACCTCTAGAGACACAGTTCTAAACTGTCTGACCTTTTCTATTCAGTTACTGGCTGCCCAGCTTGTACTTCTCCATGGTCTCTTTCTTGGGTGGCTGAGGTTACCTTCTCTTTTGGTTCCCTCCTTCTTTGACTCTGCCTCATATTTTGGTGCCCTCTTCGGCTTTGATTCAGTTTCTTACGTGCACAGGAACAGAAAAAACAGTTTGGTTTTCTTGTTTTCTTTTTTTTTTTTTATCAATTCTTTACATTTCCATTCATGTTTTATTATTTTTTTTCTAAATTATTTGAGGACAAACTGGAGATAACTTTGCCACTTTACCTTGAAATAATTTAACATGTACTCCCTTGGAACAAAGACATTTTTTTATATGACCACAGAGCAATTATCAACATTAGAAATTATATCATAGATACAATGTTATTATCTAAATTCAGTTCATTCTCATATTTTATCAATTGTACTATTAACCGCACCTTTCTTGAAACTCCCTTGGCTTTCATAATACCAAATCTTCTTGCTGCTTCTCTGATGTCCATGACTTTCCCACTGCAGTTTATTTTAGAGCTACTCTTTTTCTACCTCTTATTTATATGTTGCTGTCCTCTAAATTTCTGCTCGTGCCTCACTTCTCATTCTGTGCCCACTCTATTAGCACTCCTACAAACACTCAAGGTTTTAATTCACAGCTTTTCTATCAAGAATTCCCAAATCTTGGCTCTTCTCTCTCCTCTGAATGCCTGACTCATATATTAAATCTATTGAGATAGACACAGTAATGCCCAGAACATTTCTGAAATTAAAAATCAAAATTCAAGCTACATTTCTCTTCCACTATTCCCTACATCAGCAGATACTATTCAGCTGCCTGTTACAGGTTAGGTTATCCAGTAAACAAACTGACTCTAAATTAGCTTGCAGGAAGTTTATTAGGACGTGCTTTCAGGACCAATAGCTCTTAGAGAAGGAAAAGAAGCAGAATTGGGCGAATTCTACAAATTCAACAAAGGCCTCAGACAACCCCTACAGGGGGCTCTAAAGCTGATATGGCCTTTCTTGATTGTCACAGTTTGTTCAGGGGGGCTGGATCTTTGTTCCTTCACCTAGATTCCCCAAACCTAGTGATATGACCCAGAGCCTCCCAGAGTTATGAGGATAATAGGCACAGCTTCCCCAGGAAGCTCACTGGGAGGGATAGGCAGGGTCACTTCTACTTTGTCCCCTTGAACCCATGTCCTTGCCTTTCTGGGCCCCTGACCAATCAACCAAGCCATTCACCATTTCATATGAATTTATATATTTTTTAGCCTTAGGCTACTTCTCTTCTGTATACAAGTAAATGATAAGTTACATCATCTGAAGTAGTTAAAATAATTCTTAGAAAAGCAGTAGCACAAAGTACTATATTGAAAAGAAAAAGGATCTCAAATAACCTCAGCTTCTACCTAGAAACTAGGGGGAAAAAAGCAAATTTTAAACCAGAGTAAAAAAGAGGGAATAATTAATGAGTGGAATGGAATCAATGAAAGCAGAAATCAATGAAATGAAAAAATGGAAAAAATTATGTGTTTCAGTAGGTTTTCTTACAAACAAAAGCTGGTTTTTTGATAAAATTAGCAAAACTCAAACCACTAGCCGGACTGATCAGGAAGAAGATAAAAGACACAAATTACTAATATAATGTAGAAATGAGAGACATGATAGCACAATATCTATAGATACTGAAAGAATAATGAGAAACTATTATGAACAACTTGATGGTAATAAACAACTTTGATGAAATGGACAAATTACATAGAAGACAAACTATCAAAATGCACTCAGAATGAAATAGATAACCTGAAGAACACTGTATCTATTGAAGAAATTGAATTTAGCACAACTTTCCAGGCCCAGATAGCTTCTAATTTCTACCAAACTTACATGAAATTCTACCCAGTATTAAAGAAAGAAATAATATCAGTTTTCCACACACTCTTCAGAAAAGTGACATGCCATTACGTTTGCATGTTCTGTTGTTAGAAGGAAGTCAGTGGGTCCAGCCACACTCTAGGAGGAATACTTGCACAAGAGCATGAGTACTGTGAGGCAAGGATCACTGGCGGCCATGTCAGAAGCTTCCTGCCACAAACCCTGATATCAATCAAAACCAGATTGAATAAAAAAGATTTTATTCAATGGTAAAAAGGTATATTTACTGAACAGTAAAAAGGGTGGAATTATTCATCATATACATAACAACTTTGATGAATCTAAAAATTATGCTGATCTAATTAAACAAGCCAGGCCAAAAATATACATATTGTGTGATTCTGTTTATATAAAATTCTAGAAAATGTAAACCAATCCACTTGGACAAAAAGCAGTTCATGTTTGCCCAAGAACTGGCTTAGGTGTATGTAGAAAGGACAGCCCAGAAGGATTGCAAAAAGGCACAAGACACTTGGGGGTTATGTATATATTCAATGAGCTTGATTGTGGTCATAGTGTCAGGAATATTTAATATGTGAAACTTATCAAATTGTACCCTTTAAATATGTACAGTGAGTGGACTGACATAAGGTTAGACATATAAATCAATGGTATAGAATTGAGAGTCCAGAAATAAACTGAGAGTCCATGTATCTATGCTCACTAGATTTTTGACAAGCATACCAGGATAATTTAAAGGAGAAACAATAGTTTTTTTCAACAAAGGTGTTAGAACAATAAGATATCTACCTGCAAAGAATGAATTGGACCCCTTCCTAACACCATACACCATATACAAAAACTTAACTCAGAATGGATCAAATGCCTGAACGTGAGAAGATGAAGTGTAAAACTCTTACAAAGTATTGACATAAATCTTTCTAACTTTGGATTAGGCAGTGGTTTCTTAGGTATGAAACAAGTATAAGCAACTAAAGAAAAAACAGATAGGACTGCATCAAAATTAAAAACTTTGTTCATGAAAGAACACAAAGTGAAAAAGACAACCCACAGAATGGAAGGAAATACTTGAAATCATATATCTGATAAGGGACTAGTATCCAGAACATATAAAGGATTCATAATTTAATAACAAAAAGACAACCAATCTTTTGAATACTCAAAGGATTTAAATAGATATTTTTCCACAGAAGGTACACAAGTGGCCAGTAAATGCATGAAAACATGCTCAGCATCATTGGTCACTAGGTACTGCATTAAAACTACAAGATACCACGTCATACTCACTGGAATAGCTATAATAAAAAGATGGTCCATAACAGCATTGGCAAGGATATGGAGAAATTGGAACCGTCGTACACTGCTGATGAGAATGCAAAAGAGTGTAGGGTATGTGTCTGTGTGTTTTGCCAGCCATGTTTAGATGGGGGCAGGTCAGAGTTTGGATTTAACCAGAACTATTTTGCCAGACATATCCAACTAAATGAGAGAAGGGTAAGACAGTTGAGAATCTATTCAAGGGATTAAATATAAGGATTAACCATGGAAATTGAAGAAAGGAGAGTGAAGACATCAAGGATAAATGACAGTGAAACAGTGGTGCGATCAGGTCTCAGGGGATTGAAGGATGTTGATATCTGAGTACTTGATGGTGTAAGCTGAAAATCTAGAGGTAGTCAGAGAGTGGGAGTATGACGGGAGAAAGTGGCTAAGATGACAGACCCGGTTATTTAAGGATTTAAAGAATGGATTTCCAGGAAAAGGGGATTCAAAGAAGGAATAGTCAAACTTTTATTTTTGTTTAATTGATAAGACTTTTTTAGAGCAGTGTTAGACTTACAGGGAAAAAAATGAGTAGAAAGTACAAAGAATTCTCATATTTCTGGGCTCTATTCTGTTCCATTGCTGTGTTTGTCTATTATTTTACAAATCTCCATGTTTTAATTAACTAGAGAATTTATATGAAGATTTTCAAATTCAGTATTATCATCCTGTTTGTTATTCTTCTTCAACCTTGGGTTGGCTATTCTGGGCTTCTATGTAAACTTTAGAATCAGTTGATATCCACAAAATAACTTTCTGGGACTTTGATTAGGATTGTGTTGAATTTATAAATTGAGTTGGAAAGAACTGACATCATACCAGTATTGCTGCTGCTGCTGCTAAGTCACTTCAGTCGTGTCCGACTCTGTGCGACCCCATAGACAGCAGCCCACCAGGCCCCGCCGTCCCTGGGATTCTCCAGGCAAGAACACTGGAGTGGGTTGCCATTTCCTCCGCCAACGCATGGAAGTGAAAAGTGAAAGTGAAGTTGCTCAGTCATGTCCGACTTTCTATCTGTGAATATGAAATACCTCTCCATCTATTTAGATGTCCTGAAGTTTCTTTCATCAGAATTTTAGTTTTCCTTATGTAGAGGAACATTCTTTTACATTTTTACCTGGGTTTGTTTGGTGGGGTTTTGGGGTGGTGGGTAGATTGTGCTAATGTAAATGATGGTATGCTTTCAATTTTAAATTCGACTTGTTCATTGCTGGTATATAGCACTTGACTTTCTGTATATTAACCTTGTATCCTGAAACCTTGTTACAATTGCTTATTCATTGCAGGAGTTTGCTATTGATTCTTGTCATCGTCAAACAAAGACAGTTTTATCGCTTCCTTTCCAATCTGTATACTGGTTTATATTTCCTTTTCCTATCATGTTGCATCGGCTAGGACTTTCAGTATTATGATTAATAGGAGTGCTGTGAGAAGAACCCTAAAATTATAAATCTTGGACCTTAGATGGGACATCCAACACAAGTACCCCTGGTGCCCTCTGGGAGAGAGAGGAAACATGCCCTTTGCTCCGGAATGCAAACAGATACTCTCTGGGGACACATAGGGACGGGCTCTACAACCCTTGACGTATAAACAGATACCTCTGCGAAAAGGGTCTCTTGATGTCTCCAGAGATCTGTCTTTAACTTAATAGGTTCATTTGCCATTTAAACATCCTTTTACCCAGGTACCAGCAGTCTTTGCTTAGAAAGCTGTGAGTGTGCAGAAGTTTCCTGATAGGGAACTGAAAAGTCACCTCAGAATCTGGAGAGTGTGGTGGTGACCACATAACCAGTAAGATACGGTGTAAGTGATTAATCCTGGTGTTTCAAGGCAGTTGGAAGTAGAAAGGGAATTGCAAAGGTGGGTTCTGGGCCCCCCTCTTCACCCGCAGTGCAGGAGTAAAGTCCAGAGCAGGTGTGTGCTTCCTCCCAGTGCACAGGTTCATTCACGATATGAGACCATTGGGTCAAATTAAGTATTTAAAGCTTAAAAATATGACCATATCTCAGATTTGGGTATGTTTTATAGAATCCATTTATAATCTAAATGACAGCTTCAACTTCTTCCACTCTAATTGAAATTCCTCTGTGTTGAAATCATTCTTTTTCTAATAGGATCTTCCCAATAATATGATTTACCAAGTTGCCATCAAGTCTCTTCCCCAAGAATGGTTGTGGTGTGAAACCTGGTGTGATGATGAATCCAAGAAAAGAGCCAAAACAATTGATCTGGTGAGTGTTTGCATTTTCCTTTGTATAAGCAGATATGAAAATGTTCCAATAGAAGTATTTTCTGTTTTACAAATGGCATGGCACCCTGTGGCTCAGTCTGTAATTTACTGTTTTATTTACCTACGTTGGCAGGTATAGGGCTGTATCAGGGGCTCCCAAGACCACCCCAGGTTTGATGATTTGATAAGAGGACTCTTAGGACTCAGAATATTTCATGGCTATGGAAATATTACAGTGAGAGAATACAAAGTGAAATCAGCAGAAGGAAAAGGCGCATGGGGTGAAGTTCAGAGAAAACCAGATCCAAGCCTCCAAGAGTCCTCTCCCTGTGAAGTTACCTGGGACAACCCTCATTCCTTAAGCTCCAAGAAGTACACCACCATGTGTGAAATGTGGTCTATCAGGGAAGCTTACCAGAAAGCCAGTGCCCAAATTCTTATTGGGAGCTGGTCATGTAAGCAACCCCTCAGCCTGGCACGTGCCAAAATTCCCCATATCTAGAAAAAAGGCAGGTGGTCAGCATAAATTACAAGTTTGCACAGTTTAGGCACAGTGAACTGTTCTTATCAGGGAATGCTGGGAACACGCCTGAAACCCAAGTTCCCAGAAGCCAGCCAAGGGCCAGCCTTGTAAGCACAGGCCTCTCAGAATAGCAGCCTCTGTGTTAATAGCAGCCTGCTGCGTTCTTTTCTGCGCAAGGCCTTTTCAAAGAAAGGCCATCAACTGGCTGAAATGTCATAAACTAAACATATGATGAGTTATCATCTTAACATATCATCAGTTTAGTTCTTATGCCAATAATTTCCCCAAATAAAGACAGCCAGAATAATTCCAGCTACTTGCTGCTGCTACTGCTAACTCGCTTCAGTCATGTCCGACTCTGTGCGACCCCATAGACGGCAGCCCACCAGCTCTGCCATCCCTGGGACTCTCCAGGCAAGAACACTGGAGTGGGTTGCCATTTCCTTCTCCAATGCATGAATGTGAAAGTGAAGTCACTCAGTCATGCCTGACTCAGCGACTCCATGGACTATAGCCTACCAGGCTCCTCCATCCATGGGATTTTCCAGGCAAGAGTACTGGAGTGGGGTGCCATTGCCTTCTCTGGCAATACTTAAATTATCCTATACGTCTTTTTATTCATTATTTTTGAGAAATTTTTTTCTTAGATTTTCATTGTAAGCAGTTTATGCTACACAGTTTAAATCTAGACATGAAATATTTTAAACTAGTTGATTTCTTGTCCATATGTAGACATTATATTCCAGTACTGTATATTTTCTCTAGTAGTACAAGATACTATCATTTTTTTCCTGACCATATTTTTCTGTGGTGATATAAGTTTAGAATAATTGTGTACAAGATCTTCTTGTACACAAGATCTTCTTTGAAGAACAAACTGTCAAAATTTTAGACCTCATAGTTTTTAACAAAATAAGACTGGATAACAAAATAAAGGGATGTTTTACCAGATATGTATAGAAAGTAGCATGCCAAAATATAATTAGATTGCAATCATAGGTGATAGAATGTAGCAGAAACAAGTGGTCATCGGTCAGGAAAAAAACAAGGGAAATTTCTAAAGAGTGGATAAGGACATTACCGTGTTAAGGTTGTGTCACATAAGAATGTGACTCATCCGTTAGTTGACATAAGTCTCCTTGGGATTTTTAGTACTTAAATTAACATGAGCTACTCTAGCAAATGCCCAAATTTCTGTGGTTTCACGTACACCCAGGCCCAAGTGGGTGTCCTGTCAGTGAGTGGCTTCCCTGTACATCATGACTCAGGGACCAATCTCCATCCATCCTGGGACTTCTTCATCCTCCAGGGTCCTGTCATCATCTGTGTCCATCTGAAGCCGATCCATCCAGTATAGCAGCCACTTCCCACAGGCAGCCATAAAGTACTTAAAATGTTGCCAGTCTAAATTGAGGTTTGCTCTAAGGTATAAAACACATCAGATTTTGAAGACTCAATAAAAATGTAAAAATATCTCATTACTAATTTTTATATTGATTACATTTTGACTAGATAACATTTTGGAAATACAGTGTTAAAATTTATTCCACCTGTTCCTTTTACATTTTTTAAATTTGGCTGTTTGAAAATGTAAAACTGCATTTGTGGCTTCCATCATATATCTGTTGGGTAGTGTTGATCTGGAGGGTAAGAAGAAAGGGTGGAGGATGCATCCTGATCCTAAAGACCTTGGCCCTGTGGTGGCAGTTGGTTGTGTGTCTACATCCAGTTATAAAAAGAGCTGAGGATCATCATTCCTGGATGGGCAGCCACTTCCTAGCAGTAGGTCTACTGAGAAAATGGATGGGTGGCATAGATTTTGGTGGACAACATCATCTCTTCGACAGAAACATTTAAAATAAAAAAGAACATGCTGTTTTTGGTCATCTTAGGGGAAAGGTTAAAAAGGAAAATCAGGAAATGGCCTAACGGAGAGGAAAAAGCATTATTGACCTTAGGAACTATAGTTCTCTGTTGTGAGGGCCAACTTGTGCATTATAGGATGTTTAGCAGCATCCCTGGTCTCTACCCACTAGATGGCGATAGCGCCCCCCAGCCCCCAGTTATAACCATCAAGTACCTCCAGACCTGGCCGCAGCTCCCCTGTGGGACATGATTGCCCCCTTGAAGCACTGCTGATAGAGATTATGCTTCCCAATGGCTTAGCAGGTAAAGAATCGACAATTGTAGCATAAGCTAAGGAAAGAATAGTACTTTGTTTTTTGTTTCTGACACAGTTAGAAAATCCGTTATCTTGTTTATAGAACACATTATCTGTGAAGTTAATTTGTACAGAGAAGTTCCTGTTACCCACTTACTTCAGAAATACATTACTGTAGGAAAAAATCCACAATGCAATGAACTGGAAATATTTGGTGAGGAAAGGATTAAGATACCAGGCTTATGGGTCATAAATAAGCTTTCCCATAAGGCATGAAAGATGAAGCAGGTTGGGGCTACCATGAGAAAGTGCCACATAGAAGTAAGCTTCAGGACACGTGCTCTATTAGTGTGCTTTGTGAAGAGCAGACGGATGCCTGTGTGGCTCTGTGAAGTTTGTGCTCCTCCTGTAACCTTTCTTTACATTCCTCAAGCCAAAGACACTGGAGTCATATTTGATGCCTCTCTTTCTCACAGTTCACATCCAGCCCACTAGCACTGTCAGCTGTATCTTCACATACATCCAGAGTCAGACCCTCCTTAAACTCTGCCTTTGCTTTTTGCCTTTTAAACTTAATTTCCCAAGAATCTTCATAGTAGAACCAATTGCTAATTAAAATTGATCAAGTATTAGAGGAACCTTGGGGATAACCTTGTTCTAATTTCCTCGTTTGCCAATGAAAAGACAGGTTCTGCCACTGGTGCCCACATACGCACACACACAGTTTGGTGATGTTTACAGGTCTCCCTACTAGTTTAAGTGGGACTGTCCAAGTCTAACTGCTAGTAAGAATTGGAACCATGAGGATCGAGGATCCCTGTCCATTGTTTTTCCACTGTGCCTCTTAAACAGACTACTTAAATATTCTTAAGGCATGGAGATTTATAGGCTACTCTGAATTTCACAACTATCAGTATTTTGCCAAATGAATTCCAGTTAACTGATTTTAATACCACAGCTGCTAATCAAAACAGAGGCATAGGAAAGAGGACAAACGCTTTTGCCAAAGAAACTCGAGACATTTCTAAAGGCTGACAATTAGTTCTATGTATGAAAAAAAAACTATGTAAAACCAGGTTTTAGTCCAAAGAAAAGGCAAGAAAATATTTATTAATATAGTCTGCTGTGCTCTTTTACAGAATGGTCATATAATTGGCTTCTTTGTCCAAATATTTTATAGAATTGTTTGACAGACTTCTTATGAACCATCAGAAAATCTTCAAATTTTTGTTTAAACTTCTGATTGAGTGTTTGCATTAAACACTGCTTACATAAACTGCAATTTGTCATTTCAGTTGATCCTTTCTCTATTAAACTAATTCTAATATTTATATTTTCAGTGCAATAACCCCAAAACAAAAGAACCTAAACTAAAAGCTGCTGCCAGGATTGTCCCAGAATGGGTGGAGTATGATACTGAGATACGGCAACTGTTAAATCACCTTGAGAACAAGAAGAAAAATGCAGGTGAGTTGTTCTGCAGTTGTGTATGAACCACATGTTGCACTAAGTGAAATTAGAATAATTACAAAATCATTTCTTAATGGTTATCAAATGATTACGTCAGAATTTCTTTACCAAAGTCTGTGACATGGTTACAGATTTTCTTTTTGTGTGGACTAAGTTCACAAATTTAAAACATGGATAGAGAATCTATTCCCCTATGGATATAGCTTCATATCATCACATAGATAAGCAGCATAGTATTAGTCTCCTGACCTAAGATAGAGGTTAAAAAAAAAAAAAGTAAAAGAAACACTCTAAGATACACTGAATTTCCTAAATATGAAAATCCAAGCCCCGAAGTTTAATAAAAGCCTTACACAGCCAAATAGAGTATTTCCTCCTGTCTCCTTAATTAGTGACACACACAGTATGTTTCCTCATAGGAAGCTGGTTCCTTATTCCAATAGCCTTTATCACAGACCAGAGGATGGTTTGAATTAGTTTCCATTTCTTAGATTTAAAAAACTGAAATTACCTTAGCATTTTATCACCCTACATAAACCCTTAACACCAGTAAATGTGTGTTGGATATTCTTTTAAAGCTGATATCAGCTTCTTGATTCCTTCATGATTCCCTTTCCTGGTCAGTACCTGTCTCTATTGTTCTTTGCTCTTTTTTAAAAGTAGTATTAGCCAGAAAGAAAAACACCAATACAGTATACTAATGCATATATATGGAATTTAAAAAGATGGTAACAATAACCCTGTATACTAGACAGCAAAAGAGTCACTGATGTATAGAACAGTCTTTTGGACTCTGTGGGAGAGGGAGAGGGTGGGATGATTAGGGAGAATGGCACTGAAACATGTATAATATCATATATGAAACGAGTCGCCAGTCCAGGTTCGATGCATGATACTGGATGCTTGGGGCTGGTGCACTGGGATGACCCAGAGGGATGGTACGGGGAGGGAGGAAGGAGGAGGGAGGAGGGTTCAGGATGGGGAGCGCGTGTATACCTGTGGCGGATTCATGTTGATAATATGGTAAAACGAATACAATACTGTAAAGTTTAAAAATAAAATATAAAAAATTAAAAATATAAAACTTAAAAAAATTAATAAAAGTAGTGTTGAGCTGCTGTTGTGTTCCAGTCAGTATGTTAAAGACTTTCACCGGTGAGACTAATTAATCCTCATCATAATTCTTTCCAGTAGTTCAGAATATAATTCTTATTGTCCTCAACTTTACTTTTTAGGGAGGCTGAATTTCCTCACATAAGCATGAAATTGTGTTTTATATTGACTCTGTTTTCCTTAACAAAATCAATGTGTGCTATTGAAGAAGTTCAGTATTTTAAACACACCTGAGTATTTTTAATAATCTAATAATATAAAGGTGCCATTTCAGTTCAGGAGAAAGATTATTATGTAAGTGGCATAACTGTTTTCAAAGGGAGAGAAAGATAAGACAGGATGGAGGGAGAGAAGAAAAGAAACTAAAAAAGGAAAGAGGAAAAGAAAACTCACATAATTACCTCACAATAAAATATAAATGCATGAAACATTGAGATGAAATGTTTCTCTTATCAAATTGGAAAGAGTTAAAGGATTAACAATATCCAGCACTAGCAAGAGTATTGACAAGTAAGCATGTATATACATACATATAGTAGCTGTATAAATTAAGTAAATTTTGTAATATACATAAAAATTCAAATACATGCCATTTGATCCATGAGTTCATCAGAAACTTACATTTAAACAAAAATGTGTGTGTGTGTATGTTTGTCACAACATTGTCTTTAATAATGAAATAGAATCTGTCCAACAATAGAGGACTGATCGATTGCATAATTCCAGTGGAATTTAGTGAAGAGAGAGAGAAAGTCTGCCATTTGGAATTGTGGAACAGGATCCGTTTAAATTGTGTTTTAGTTAATTTCTGCCTGGAAAATATCATTTTGAATTCTCACGTGTCTTAAATCCATTAGTATGTGTAGCGCATTGATGCAGGAGAAAAAAACATTTTGAACTCTTAAGTCTTCACTGGTATTGACTTTGATTCTCACAGTTATATAGTATTTTTTCCCGCGTTTGAATGCTCTGCCCGCTCATCTTAGACAAAGACCACATATGTCTTCTGCTTTTTGTTGTTCCATTACATTAATGACGGCATACTTTGTACCTGCTGAGAAATCTATTTTTCACCATCAGGGTGCTAGGTCTTGGAGATAACAAAGATAAATAAAGTATTGTTCTAATAGACTCATGGGAGCTCACTTGTAGGTGGGTAAAAGGGCAAGTAGTTATGCTCCCATATGATCGATGCCATGGGCTTCCCTGGTGGCTCAGTTGGTAAAGAATCAGCCTGCAATGCGGCTGACCTGGGTTCGATCCCTGGGTCGGGAAGATCCCCTGGAGGAGGGCATAGCAACCATCTCCAGTATTCTTTCCTGGAGAATCCCCATGGACAGAGGAGCCTGGCGGGCTACAGTCCACAGGGTCACAAAGAGTCAGACACAACTGAGCGATTTAAACACACAACAATAGATATAATGTACAAAGAGCTGTTCTCACTGTCACTTAATGAAGCGAGTAGGTACTAAACTAACAAACAGGAAGATCCTCGGTGAGCACCTACACTTTATGTTAATTCATGCCTCAGTGAGGTTTAACTAATTTGATATTTAAGATTTCAAGAGCTAAATATACTTTCCTCTCCTACAGTTTTGACACATGATGAACTCTAGCACTGGCTTGTGTAAGAAGATGAGAAAGTATGACAAGAAATCTGCCACCTGCTGGGGAAATGTGGAACTACTTCCAAGACTTGTCAAAGTTTCATTAAGATCAGTGACATATTCTTGGATTTAAATTATATTATTTAAAAGTAACATGTATTTAATGTATTGAATAAACTTAAGTTATATATTGTAAGAAATGACCATTGAGTGTTTAAAATTAGATGGTTCCTCTTTCCTGATTGCATAAAACACTGGGTTTTCTTCAGTTAAAGTGATAATTTTGCCAGATAACCAGGTTGAACATATCTGACTAGCTGGTCCTCATGGAGATTTATCAAACCATCTACATCTTTGAATATTCCAGCAGTATTTATTTATATATTTCTTTATTCAAAAGATGCATTTAAATTTGAGAGACCTATTTTGTGTTTTTTTTCTTCTGAGAAAGAAGGACGTATGGTTATCTCTGAATAGTATTTTTAAAAATTAAGCCCATTTGTACCTTAACTATTTGTTTTAAAATGAAAGTAGTGCCACACTGTAACCACTTATTTATCTTAAACCATATGATGTTTTAATCCTATATTTTTTTTAACTGGTTCTAATTTTTATTTTTATAAAATTATATTCGCGGGCTTATGGGATATGTATGTATTCTTTTTAAAAAAGAACTGGTTAGTTTTATAGAAACTAAGTTAAGAATATAAACAGCTTTTCTCTTTTATATTAGATGAATAGGAATAGTAAATGTTCAAAAAAACTGTCCAGCTACTCTAGAATCATAGGATCTTGGGACAGGAGAAGACCTGTGTCATTTTGGACCCTGTCCTCTGAAGAAGCTGATTCACTGGGGCTGAGGTGAGTGTGGGAAATCATGATTGTTCCGGATGACCCTGTTGATAAGTGAGGTTTGAGGAACAGTTAATAGAGTTTAGCCTCCAGCCAGTGTGTCAGCCCCGCTTCCAAGGCCCTGCCAGGTGGAGCCTCATGCCATCCTGGAAGCTTCCAGGGCCATATGGAACTGTCTGCTCCTAGAGCCGGACTGCTCTGTCTTTGGACAGTTCTATGCAGAGTTCCATGGTGAGCCAGAAGCTGTCTACCACGGGTCTATGCTTGTTTCTCTGAACCCTTCTGAACAAATCTACCCTTCTCTATTGGATAACAGCCCATAACATTTGAAAATAACTGCTCAGCTCCTCGCAGCTTCCTTCTTCCTGATAAGAGATCACAAGACCTCACTCCCTTTTCCAGTAACCACGTCCCTCCCTGGTTACTTGTTTGGGTTTTTCTGTGATGAAATGGGAGTGCTCAAGTACAGGGAACAATGTAGCTCCTTGAAGGAGAGAATAGAATACTTCCAGGAAGCACCACAGGCCATCAGCCTGGAGTTACAGATAAAATTGGACTTTTCTGTATGAATATGTAGTTTGATACAAATGGGAGCTGCCCATAGAAATGGTTGCTTCTATGGGCCAGGCCCAGCCCCTGGGACACAACCAAACATGCAGTTGCTACTGCCCAGGAGAGGTGTCAGAAACCCAGATGAATAGCGTTCAAGGCAACACGTGTATGTCAAGTCAGACTGTCTTCAGTCACTAAAGCATGGCTAAGAGAATCTCTGAGATTCAGCAGCAAAGAAGATAGTAGCATTTAACTTCCCCCTAGAACAGAAAGGACTATTCATTGAGGGGCTCTGACATCTGTCTCAGATCCCTGGTTCACAGAGCAAGTGGTAAGTGTGCCACAAAATCTGTCACTACCCAGCCCCTCTTGCCCATTTCTGTTCAGTAGTAAGGGGGTCCACCCTCTTCCAAGGGGCTTCCCTGGTGGCTCAGCAGTAAAAAATCCACCTGCCAATGCAGGAGACCTGGGTTCAATCCCTGGGTTGGGAAGATCCCCTGGAGAAGCAAACAGCAATGCACTCTAGTATTCTTGCCTTGAGAATCCCACGGACAGAGGAGCCTGGCGGGCTACAGTCTGTGGGGCCACAAAGAGTTGAATACAACTTAGCAACTAAACAGCAACCACCCTCTTCCAAAGAATCAATTGATCTGTTAAGATCTTACTTTTGGTGGCAGTTAAGGAGTTGAGGCACAAAGGACCAGGACTCGGATTGATCCACGTTCAAAATGCAGGCAACTTTGTGATGGCAGCACATGGTTAGGGGCACCCAGCCCACCCTGTAGCCACTCAAAAAATGAGTCTTGAAGTGTTAGATAATGGGACAGCTGTTCCCATTATCTTTGCAGTTTATTAGCCCAGTATCAAATGTAAAATTCTAGTTCCTGAGAAATTCTAGAGTGAGGTCTCTACTTAGAACCTGCTGTTAACAACTTTGATTATAGACTTCAGATTTGGAGAATACCTTGTCCCCTACAGTTCATAATTACTTGCATTTAAGTTTTTTACTTTAGTCATGTGATCCTGCCCAACTGTATAAGGTTTGTATCCTGTTTGATGTGATTTCACTTTTTTAAAAAATTTATTTCTGGCTGTGCGGGGTCTTTGATGCTGTGTGTAGGCTTTCTCTAGTTGTGGCAAGTGGGGGCTACTCTCTATATGCTTGGGCTTCTCCTTGTCGGGGCTTCTCTTGGGGAGCACAGGCTCTAGGGAGCACGGGCTTCAGTAGTTGTACTATGTGGTTTCACTTTAAAATCAAAGGTTTTGCTTAAAATCTGGATAACTTTTCATCCTTAAATTCTAAAAGACTGGTTCAAAACCCAAATGTTTGAATGGAAACGGCCTCAGGTAAACCTAATGTTCAATTTAAAACTGGGGGCAGAGCTAGAGAAGGAGTAATCTTGGTGCCAGTCTTGAGTAGGATGAATTGTGAAGTAGACATAACTGACCATACAGTGGTGTCTAGCCTCAGAGCATTGTGCTCAAACTCACTTTTATACAAAAGTCAACAGACCTACCACTGGTGTATAGACTTCACTTTGTGTTCCCACGGTCTGCTTCTACCAGAAAAATGTTTCCAGTTTTGTTCAAAGGCCAGTAATCTAGGTCTTCCTAACCTGCACAAACCCAGCAGATTTTTAATGACCTGTTGTGTAACAGTTGACATGTCCTTTTGAAGTTACAAGTGTAAGTGGCATTAAATATTCAAATGAAAATGCTGGAAAGGGAAAGCATCAGAAGGCCCGCAGAAGTGACACTGGATGCAACGTGCAGGAGGAGGAAGTGCAAGCCAGGCAGAGCCAGCGTGGAGGTAGGTTTCTTCCTTTGAGGACAAGGAAGATGGGTGTGGGGGGCTGGAGCCTGGCGCACAAGGTCACACGGTGGGGGTTGTAAAGCACGTGGAGAGGCTTGGTGACTTTTTCCTGACGTGCAGTGAAGCACTCTCACACTCCTTGGTGTTAATCCAGAATCTCTCGGGGGGTATTTTTATGCCAGCATGTTTCCTAATATTACGTTTATTCATAACATCTGTCCTTACTATTATTGGGGAAGAGCTCTTGGATAAGAACAGATAGACTTATATGGGATCTGAAGATGCCATTTTTCATTGCACAGTGTCCAAAACAAACTTCCCCGGCCTAAGACCATATGGTACAGGCGCTCCCTGCGTGTGGACCCACCAGGAGGAAGAGAAGCTAGTTTGTTTGCCCTAAAACTGTACAACTGTGGAATGAAGTCTTTCCACTTTTAAGAGGTGTTTGTAACCTGAGGTAACAAAAGCATAAACACTACAGGAAATACAACATTGCAACAGGTGGTATATAGGAAGGAGTATCAATAAAACCCTAAAAAACTGTAATGATGGTGAAAGGTTGTTAGAAGAGTTATCCTTTGCCATCTTTAAAGACTCTTTCACACCAGAGAGAAAAATCACATCCGTTTAGGAAGACCAGTCTTTTAAAAAAAAAAAAAAAAACTCTTCACACAGATACACACACACATACAAATGAGACACTATGCTTATAGAAATCTCCTGGAATAGCAGGGAAGCATGCAAAGAACACAAACTTAAATCCCCTAAGAAATGCTGCAAGCAGTGCTTTCTTCCTCGTGCTTTTTAACAACGTATAACTCCAGCTTCCTCAGGAAGACCTTGGAACTCGCTTTGCTAGTGGCCTTCAAATCTGGCAGCTCGGTCCCTGGAACAGCTAAATCAGAGGCACTTCTCCCAGTAGACGGACCCTAGTGAAGGTTGGAAACGTGTTCTGAACAAGACCGCAACCTCGGAGTTGTCAGCTGGATGCCTTTTTATTTTTGGCTGTGCTGGGTCTTCGTTGCCGCACAGGCTTTTTCTCTAGTTGTGGCAAGCAGGGGCTACTCTCTAGCTGCAGTGCGTGGGTTTCTCACTGTGGTGGGTTCTCTTGTTGCAGGCACAGGTTCTAGGGTGCAAGGGCTTCAGGAGTTGCAGCACACGGACTTAGTTGCTTCTTGCCATGTGGAATCTTCCCTGACCAGGGATCGAACCCTTATCTCCTGCATCGGTAGGTGGATTCTTTACCAATGAGCCACCAGGGAAGCCCTGGACGCCTCCTCATTAGAAACTGAACCCTAGTATAAGGTAGTGACAGATGAATGTGCATCTCTTCTGCTGCTGATCTCTTGATCCCAAGAAAGGATCGACTTTGTGGGTAGAGGTTTGCAGGTTTCTAGGGTGTGACCTATGTACCTTAAGATTAAAGTGACTTTTTTTTCTTTATAGATCACGAAACCCTGCTTTGGGTGTGAAGGCAGGAGGGGGAGGGGATCAGCTACTTTTGCAACAGGTGGTATATATGAAAAAGAAAGCTACTTTTGCTTGCAGCTAGAAATTTGAGATAAGCAGCAGTGTCCACTCAACCCCCTTTCAGAACTTTAACAGAAATGTACACCTTATGGTATAAAAGGGAAGGTCCTCAAAGCCAGCCTAAGAGTTAGATTTTAATGGTACTGAAAGTGAAGGACTGGTCACTCATTAAGGCCTCGCTGTCCTAGATTTTAATCATTTCACTTTTTGAGCTCTTCTATCGGCTCATGACAAGCCAGAGCCCTTTGTCACCTCAGTTGCTGACTATGTATAAAGCCAAGTTGGAAAACAGACTCCTCCAAAAGACTGAAGGCCAAAAGTACTCATTTGACCATAAATATTTTTATTAAATGTGAAAATACACGGGCATAAAAATAGTACCCATATTTGTAGACATGTCTGAGACCCATTTCCATTAATTTCCGGAGTCTTATTTATTAAAACACTAAATTGAGATGGATTAAGTTGTACTTAGTTTTGTCTCATTCAGACCAACTACAGACTTAACAGCAGGAGTAATATTTTAACTCATCAGACATCTCCACTTCTTGCCTCCTCTACGCTCTGCTTTCCACTGCAGGTAAGAGGCTCAAATACAGAGGGTGTTAAACAAAACCCGTTTACTATACATGAAGCCACGCAGTGGCTAATTTTACTCTTAAATCATTCAGCAAATGAGATCATCCATTAATCAAATTATCTCCACCTATTAACATCATTTGCAATTACAGAATAAACTCTGCTACTAACAAAAAGGGAATGATCTGATTTAGAATAATTGTTGATAAATCAGCATTTGCCACCCTCTTTCCTTTATAAATATGGAAAAGTCAACTACATTCAGCACAGTGGCGTGCATTTCTCTAGGTTAACCACGCATGTGTCCTCAATGAAAACTGCACAGGGCTGTCACGGGTGCCCTGTCCCTTTAAGGAAGCAGAGACCTGGCTGAGGGGCATCTTGTGTCCTTTTTTCATGGTAAATTTCACAACTTACGACCAATTTCATGCTCTAAAGGTGAAATCTTTCATTTTTCCACCATGAATAGAAAATGATGCCAACTTAAAATTGTTAGCTTCCTCCCCACCTCCACACTGTTATAACTATAGTCTTTTTCTCTTAAGCGGTGGGTAGTTTTGACAATTATTAGAGTCCCAAAAAGTTCTGTTTTCATACTGATACTTGAACTTTTAATACTGCCTAAAGAGCAAAACGTTTTAAAATTAGTGCTGTTATATCCAATTCATATTAGTAAACTGTTGAAGTCGTTTTCCAGTTTTCATTTATCCATGGAAAAAAGCACAAACTTTCAGAAATGGGTATTACATTAATTTAGTTTCTTTTTAGACTTTTTTTCATGTTTATAGGCTGATGTGTTTAACACTTGTTGCTGTGGAAAAATACCCATTTACCGACCAGAGACACTTCACTTCTGGAGCTCACTGAAAAGGAAGGGAATGTGACATTCAAGGCCGGGCGCCCCTCTCCTTTTGCTTTTCCACAAAGAGCCGCACAGGTTACCGGGCACCTGTGGTCCCCAAACCAGAGCCTGGAGAGAGTGACGCTCCTGCATCAGGCTGCCAGGACGGACAACTGTCCCTTCTCGCTCCCAGCACTCTTATCACTGTGGAGGGCAGGAGGGCCTGACCATCTTCCCAGTCAGGCGGATTCCAGAAGACTACTGATGACCCTCAAGGCTGGAACTGAAAAGTCGTTATTTTCGTCACTCATGAGCAAAAACAACAGAATCCAGAGAATTTCTCTCCACGGTGTTGGCACCTGGCACCATACCTGCTTCTGTCTTCACTGAAAACAAGCAACTCTGCAGAGTTCCCTTATGACAAGTCTGCATGGTAAGACTTCAGGAACGGGATTTATAGTTCTCACAGGTGAAGAAAAAACAGAGCAAACCCTCTCAGTAGCAGGATGGCAGTTGGCTAGTGACAGGTGCCCAGCACAGTGACCCACATGGCCCAACCCCAGCCACCCTGACCCCTTCAGGTGCCTCCTTGCTGGCAACTTTACATCCTCTCCTCCAAATGGAAGGTGGGTGGTTTGATATTTCCTTTGTTCTGATTTCTTTGTGAAAATTCTTCCTTGTAAAAGTAGGTAGAGGCCATTGCAAGATTTCAAAGAGTTCACAGTGACATCATACATGAAAGAACTGGAGTGAAAAAGAATTGCTGATTTAACTAATGAAGTAATAAGATTAAAGAATAAAAATGAATTTCCTTTGGAAATTATTTTCACACTGGCTTGAATTTTGAGACATTAAAACAGAAGGAAAGCTGCAAGCTGTTCGCTAGTTTTCAAAATGCCATATTGTTTATTGGAAAGAAATAAACTTCTAAATAGATGCAAAAAGCATTTAACGTGTTTTGTCCAACTCAACTATGTTGTTTTTGTCCCTCAGATTAAAAAACTTTTCCAAGTATGTTTCAGAATGACTGTAAAAGGAAACTATTTGTGCTTGGCTGGCTGTTGTGGATATTAGTGGTAGGACAGCCCCAACAACTCAGAAGATGCTTGATTTCCCAAAAAGCAGTCAGTATATTAGGCCCATCCTACTTAAATTGTCAAAATGTTCTGAGGCAAAAAAAAAAAACAAACAAAACCTTTCTAGAATAAAGGTAATAATTTTTATCTAAATAATTCTTAGATTTTAAATGCAGCATCAATAGTTCCATAATATTTTATGGAATCCCTATCCATAAATATTTAATGTTATAGATTAACACTTATTTTTCTTTTAAGGAAAAAATTATCCAGCATATAAAGACTGAATAGTTTCATTTTTCTTAAAAGTAAGAAGGTATCCCAAAAAGAGATGCTATCTTGATAGTGGACATACAGCCAGAGCTCACTAGGTCTGTAAACCTGTTTCTTTCCTGGCAGAACTTCCAGAGGCATCAAGGTCTGCAAAGGGGCAGGCCTGCTACTTAACACCCACCTCAAAGCAGTCCCACGTGGGCACCCACGGGCCAGGTAGGCCAGGACGTAAGAGAAGCTGCTGAACTTACCAAAAGTGGGAGACATGGCATACTGTCTATGTTGACTGAGCAACTTTACATTCTAAGCCAATCCTGTTACAGGAAATGCTGTACAACTCACAACTTCAGTTGTTAATTCTGTACTACAGCAATATTATTTAAATACCACTGCTATGTTATCTGAACTTATTTTACATATTTTTAGTTCATTGTATTTAATATTAAATAAAAGGGCCAGTAGGGTTTACAGTTAATTCTGTTTCCATTGTTTTCAGTATTCTCCTTCAGGTACTGAACAAAAAAATACGTATTTACCAGACCTCACCCTGCCATTCGTAGCAGGTTCTCTAAGGGCTCTGCCCACCTTCAACAGCAGCCACGTTCATGCTCAGCGAGAGATGGGAACGCCAAGTGGAAATGTAACATAGTGACAGGTGACCGGACAGACCAGAGTCGAAGCCAAGTTGTGCCTAAGAACATACAGCTCAGAAGGGTCATTCCTCTTGGAGAATGCTGATAGCCCAGGCTCCTCCTTACACACGCAGGTGCTGACACGTATGCAACAAGAAGAGAATCTCACCTGCTCCAGTGTAGAAGATAAAAGATCTTGCTCTGCCAGAAACAGAAGCCCACCTGCCTCCCTGCCCTCACCCCCATCAGCCTCAAGTCTGCAATGGATAAGAACAGACACTGCCATTCTGAACACCTCTTTGGTCGTGGACAAACTGAAAGATTTGAATTTTCTTTTTCAATAGGATCCCGGAACAAGGTTATTTTGTTTGTTTTAAAACTTTAAAAAATGAAGGAAGAGGAGCAGAAAAACAGCTGGTTTAATTGAAGTGGAATTTAAATCTAAAAGGTCCGCCTGAGCTAAAGGGATTGAACCCTTGCCATGAGTTCCAGCTCCTGTGGAAAGGGTTGCCGCCACCTCCTTGTTGGCTCTCTGCGTCCAGGGGGTCTTCTCCGTCATCAAACTTCTTCCTCATTTCTGGAAAAGAAGCCAGCAAGGTGAGACCCAGCTGCTGCCGGGGAGGGGCTGGTTCTGGGGGCTACACACCCCAGTTGTTGAAATAGCTGCGCCTGATGTTCAAATCCAGGCTCCCTGCCACCCCACCCCCATCAGAAACAGACTAGAAAAACCCGCCAGGGCTCAAAGTGGGCATTCACTGAAATTCAGACCCCTGAAATCTTCTCAGAAGCCACCCAAGGAAATTCTTCCCTGGAAGAGATGAGGAATTGCAGAGAATGAGACCTCAGAGTCACATGTGCTTTTCTGATCCAACAGCCCCTGTCCCCATCCTAACCCCAAACATGAGGTCAGCTAGGTGCAACCTTGTCAACGCATGAAGTGTCTGGGCCTCACTGTTAAGTCTGACCAGAAGGCAGGCTCCCCAAGCCTGAGGGAGGGAGGTGCCTTATTGTACAATCCAGGAGCCAGCTCCACTGCTGTGCCTGTCAGTCCTGAGGAGACCGAGGCCACTGCAGACAAATGGCAGTAAGGATGCGGTAGGCAGCAGAGATTAGAAAAAGCTGTTTCATCCTTAAAATGAGGACAGGAAGAACAGACAGAAAAGAACTCTTAGTAAGCAAGAATGCAGCTCTTTTCTCCATCATGCCATGCTGCCCCCTGCTCCCCTAGAACTCAGATCCAGAGACCCTCCAACTTGACATAGCTGCCTGACCCACGCTGCACAGGCTGAGGGGACAGAGCCGCTCATAGGCGTCAGTATCTGCAGATAAAAGAACAAACAGTATGTAACCTACTATACTAAGTCAGTCCTGTCGCCCTCACTGGATTGTAAGATACTTGGGAATAAACATCATTTAACTTCAATTCCATAGCGTAAGTAGTAACTCAAAACTCTGTCAAATGGGCATAAAATGTGATTTCCTTCTATTCTGTTGTAGTTGTCTAGCTCAAAAGTCATAGTTTGTGCTTCCACTGACAAGGATGGCCACAAAAAAGCAGTAAGTATTATTAGCTTAACATGAGATTCCCTCTAGAAGTGTCAAAGATTGTTCAACATTACCTCACTTCTTAACTGTCTCCCTCTTATTACCCAGGTCATTTTAGCTTATGGTGAAATAACAACTGGGGGTTAATATCAATCACCAGTAATCAATTGACTTGAGTCAGGGCAAGATTCCTGGGGAGCCGCTCTCAGAGGGTGAGGATATTTGCCCCTCTCCCACCACTGCACATGCCTGCTTGGCAGCCCGTTTCCTCATCAAGCTCCTGTAAGTACAGTGTGAAAATCAGCACTGATCTGTGACTCTGGAAGGAAACTAAGAGTATCCCTCTTGTACTTTCGTATCACAGGTGAAAAAAACCTGAGGCTCAGAAAAAGTTCTAGGAGCTTGCTTAAACAGAACCTTAGCTCAGCCTTAAGAGTCATGCTCAGGCCTCCTGATTCCACGCTTGGTGGTGTCTCCACTATACCCAGAGTCTGACAGGGGCAGACACAGAAATGAACTTTGGGGACCGTCACCAGCTCCCAAGGTCAGCCCCACGGGTCCCCACCAGCACGCGCTCCACCGTCCACTTCCACCTCTAAGACCGGCAGAGGAACAGAGCTAACAGCCACCATCACTGACGCAGCCGCTTCAGGAGAACAGAAACCTGAAGGCAAACACTACCTGGATCGGAGAGGACTTCTTTAGCAGCTGCTATGTCAATGAACTTCTTCTCAGCTTTTTTCTTTTCTTCTTCGTTCTGGAAGTTGTCTGGGTGCCACTGCAGTGCTAATTTTCGGTATGCTTTAATGATTTCTTGCTTTTTGGCATTTCTGAGGGGTGGTAAAATTCACAATTATTTAAGAAGTGTCCAACACACTGCCACAAAGAGCTGAAAGACAGCCCAGAAGATTCCACTGGTTTTCTGAACAGTGCCAACATAACCAACTGAGCATCTGATGCAGAGCCCTGCCTGACAACTACAGCCGCCAGGCTTCCCTGAATGCTTGTTCCCTAATGCTAGGCTCTCAACAGAAATAAACTAAAGTACTCCTTCCTTCTCTTTACAACTTTCCCTTTTAAAAACTTCTTTGATGCATTTTGAAATTTTCTGAATTCCCAAACTACCATGATTCACTTCTTGGCATTAAAAAAAAACACTGAGGCACACTTTCTAATTTGTTCTTTTTAAGTAGGCAAACCTAGAAGCAAAGTTTCAGACAAGTGGTTCCCTTCTTCAGGGAAGGTGGGTCTAATATAAATGCACATACTGAGTACATTACATTCTCCCTGTGCCTCAAAGTTGATTCTGAAAGTGCCATTGTTATCTTTAGGCCTAGAGAAGTTTTGTTTTCCTCAACCCCTCACCCGTCTGTTCCCCACCCAACAAAAGCTCACTCCTGCCTCTTTACCTTTCTTAAAAAATCTAGGCCCAGGATCTGTTCATGCTCCAGCGGCATTATCTTTGTCACCAACTACTAATTCTCCATCATTACATGCCTAGTCTCGATCAAACAAATTTATCTGTAGTATATTAAAAACAACTTTGTGATGTTAAAGGTTGTTAGAGTTTAACTTATAGCTGACATAAGAAAATGAATCATGGAATAAAGAGCAACATTTAGCTTTAAAATAGTTGATTAAAAATAATGCAAATTTTTAGTAATTCACCTTTTTACTCCCAAGATTTTGTAATAATCTCGTCTCTGTGACTGTTTCAGTAGCCTCTGTGCTTTCTCCAGACCTTCTCGAATCTGCTGATCATTCTCATTGTGTTCCTGAGCAGTTTCATAATCCTGAATAGCTGTCAAAATATGTTGAAGATAATGCTGTTAGAAGGAATTATAACTTGTGACATTTACCCTGCAAATGTGATACCAAGTCACCATCCCAACCCCTTCCCTCGCCATCACTAAGAGCCTAAGAAGTGGTATCACCTTCATCATTTGGTTCAAAACTACACGAGGAAAAAAAAACTACACGAGGCATCCTTTTAAGGCTGCATTAGGTAGCTTACACTCCCATTCAGTAATCGCCACTCTGCTTGTTTACCTGGCCACCCTCCCAAATTATCTTCCCCACAGCTGTGTGTTGTCTTAACCTCAGCCCTGACACAAAGCAATGGAGTGACTGTTACAGGAAAATAAGACACAGCAAAGACAATCCGCATGCTCAGTTGCAGGGCTACAGTTCAGAAGACTGAAAGGCTTAGAAGGGACCAGAAGAACCATCAGAAAGCAGAATGACCAGTTCACCCACAGGTTTCAACACAAACTATTACAAAGCTGATTTTTTTTAAAGTGCCAATCAGAACAAATACATATACAGTCCTGGTATGGGAAGGCTGATGCCAATTCACACTGCATCTTATTTGAGATTAAATATGTAGACGATACAAGGCATCTGGGTATCTAAGGTCACACAGAGCAGACTTACCCTTAGAAGGCCCTGAGGGTGAGGGTGGCCCTTAGCTGGTGACTGACAAGTTGGATTTGGGTAGTGTTCCCAACATTCTCTGATAGGAATAGCTGGCCATAGCTAAACGATGTGGATTGGGCTAACCATCTTCTGGGCATCTGGCATTTTGGTATGGGCTGGCCAGCCCCCAGTAAAGGCCCTGGGTCTCTAAAGAGCTTCCCTGGTAGACAAACTTCACACATGCTGAGGAATTTGGCTTGTCCTGCACAATTTCAGAGCTCGAATCTCCCACCTGGTTTCCTCTGGATTTCACCCCATGCGCCTTTTCCCTTTGCTGATCTTGTTTGTGTCCTTTCGCTGGAATAAATCTCAGCCCTGAGTACAATTGTGAGCCGAGTCCCATGTGTCCTGAATCCAAATCTGGGGGTGGTTTGGGGAGACACCAACACATGTTTTTCTCACTCTCCTCCCTGGACAGACAACTCTAATGGATCTTTGGGTTCAAATTCTATTTTTTTATGGAAATGCATTTCACTATGGGAAAGACATCTCTATGGATAGCATGCCTGAGCATTCATCTTGGCAACAGCTAATCCTGGAAGGGATTTAAAAAAGCCCCTGGGGCAGGTTAAAATGAGAAAGACATTCAAGCAAAATGGACAAATTTAGTCTACACTACAAAGAAAAATAACCAATACTACCTTCCACTCATGGAGCAAGGGGGAGGGCACTTCAAGCTTTCATCCTCATTCCTGCCTCAAAGCATTAATGTTAAATATTAATATGAAACATTAATATTACTGACAGCCAACTAACAGTGACATCACAAAATACCTTTCCAATTTAGTACATAGACACAAAGCCATTATAAAGAGCAGTGAGGTTTAACCTGCAATACCCACAGTACTTGACAGCACAACCTAGTGAGGAAATGTACTTGGAATTTAACACAAGAGGAAAATGTTTCAGTATGCTCAATTTTTTACTTATGCAAACTACATTTAAAACATGTTTTCATTCTTAAATATTCAGAGTAGCTTTCCCAAAACAGTCTTCTGTCTCCTATATTTTATTAACAGTTAAGATAGATACATTTTTCACAGTACAGGAAAAATAGGTTGTTTCCTCAAATTCACATGATTACAGGTAGGTAACTAAGTAGAAACAATATGGATGATGTAAACATCCCATGGACATAAACTAGATAACTCATTTTTAATTATATTTCTTAGAACAGTATGTTATATATTAGCCAATTAATTTTCTAACCTCTGAACCTAAAAACTCATCCTTCTCAAATTCTTTTCTTCCGTATGCCCCTCACCCAGTTCTTAAGGAGGAGTGCAAACCACCAGATCAAGATGGCAGAGAGTAAGCACAGGAATTTCCTGCCCTCTACCCTCCAAAAATAAAAAATAATATAAAACACAGCAGTCCTCAAACTACGGCAGAGCAGAAATGGTGACAAATTGCTGGAAGAGAAGGCAACTAGGATTGGATTAATGAGTAAGCCTAACAACTGCAATCCAAACACACACTGAAAGAGGCCCTATAAGATTTTGGAAGCTGTTTGCTTTGGCCAAGGATTCTGAATTTAGCAAGCAGGAGGAGCTCTAAGGCAATCATCAGGTTACTTCATGAGGTGGCTTAAGTAATGGCTGGGCAGCCTCTCCGCCTGTATGTGGAGCAGCTGGCTGCAGCATTAACCCCAAGCCAGGCCCAAGAACCAGTCTCTGCAGAGTGCCAGACGGCATGTGGAAGGCCTCCGACGTGGCTGCTGGGCCCCCCGGACACCAAAGGCCTCCACAACAGCCTGGAATAAACACCAGAAAGGCAGTTCCACACCAATGGGCTCCACCGATACATGTGTCACGTCCTGCTTATTCTGGCAACTGGGCAAGATGACGAGCACGACAGGGAGTCTGTCTGTAAACAGGTCCTGCCCACTTCGAGCCAGCGCGAGTTCCGAACACAGAGGAGCATTCAAACGAGAGATGTGCACAATACACACAGCTGCAAATGGCTCCCTTCTCACACTCCATAAACCCAGTACTAAGTCCCAAATCAGCTTCCCTTCAAAATATATCCAGGATTTAACTATTTCTCACCATTTCCACACTTGCCACTGTGACGCAGTCCAGCATTAATACACCTGACAGCTCTAATACCTTCATAAGGTGTTCACAAGGTTCCCAGCTGCCCCCTTACTTCCCTAGAGTCTATTCTCAAAACAGTGACCTCAGGGGTCTTTTTAAACAGTGTATCCGACCTCCAGTATAATATGCCCCCAGGAGCACCTCCCAGATATCATATAAAACAAGGTAGATGGTCGGGGGAAGGGAAATGAGGGGAACAGGAGGGCACACACCATTTTCAGCACAACAGTGCAAGGAGACTGTTCAAGGGCTGCTAAAATTAGCTAGTATCAGCCATGAATCCAGGGTAAGAGGAGGAAGCAAACAGAAAGCCCTAAGGGAAAGAGCCCAGAAAATGCCAGCAAAATTCACTTCCTGTGAGTATGGTCTCTTCCAGAAGAGAGCAACAACCTGCATCCTTTACCAAGAAAACTGCAATACTCCCTTCTGGAATTGATAGAAGGACAGGGAGAGGGTATCATCAGGAGAGTTTAACAGTCCTAAATATGCAGGCTGCTAACAGCAGTGTAGCAAATTGCATAAAGGAAAAAATGGACAATATTAAAGGGGAAGATAGGAAAGTTTCCAATTTCCACACCAGGTAATTAAAGTTCCCTCTCAGCAACTGATGGGAAAAATAACAGAAACATTACACCCAGAAATTGCAGGATACACATTTTCAAGTGCACATAGAATGTTCAGCAAGATAGATCCTACACTGAGCTATAAAACAAGTCTACATAAATTCAAAAGGAGATACACCTAAATAAATTTAAAAGGAAAGAATTCATGAGTATGTTCTCTAAGCACAACAGAATTAAAATAGAAATATATAATAAGGTTGTATATTGTCATTCTGCTTACTTATATGCAGAATACATCATGCAAAATGCCGGGCTGGATGAAGCACAAGCTGGAATCAAGATTGTCAGAAGAAATATCAATAACCTCAGATACACAGATGACACCACCCTTATGGCAGGAAGTGAAGAGGAACTAAAGAGCCTCTTGATGAAAGTGAAAGGGGAGAATGAAAAAGTTGGCTTAAAGCTCAACATTAAGAAAACTAAGATCATGGCATCTGGTCCCATCACTTCATGGCAAATAGATGGGGAAACAGTGGAAACAGTGATAGACTTTATCTTCTTGGGCTCCAAAATCACTGAAAATGGTGACTGCAGCCATGAAATTAAAAGATACTTGTTCCTTGGAAGAAAAGGTATGACCAACCTAGACAGCATATTAAAAAGCAGAGACATTACTTTGCTGACAAAGGTCCATCTAGTCAAAGCTATGGTTTTTCCAGTAGCCATGTATGGATGTGAGAGTTGGACTATAAAGAAAGCTGAGTGCTGAAGAATTGATGCCTTTGAACTGTGGTGTTGGAGAAGACTCTTGAGAGTCCCTTGGACTGCAAGGAGATCCAACCAGTCCATCCTAAAGGAAATCAGTACTGAATATTCATTGGAAGGACTGATATACTGAAGCTGAAGCTCCAATACTTTGGCCACCTAATGTGCAGAACTGATTCACTGGAAAGACTCTGATGCTGGGAAAGATTGGAGGCAGGAAGAGAAGGGGATGACAGAGGATGAGATGGTTGGATGGCATCACCGACTTGATGGGACATGAATCTGAGCAAGCTTCGGGAGTTGGTAATGGGCAGGGAAGCCTGGTATTTTGCAGGCTTGGGGTCAGAAAGAATCAGACACGACTGAGCAACTGAACTGACTGACGTAAAAAGGTGCTTAGGAAACTGAAATATTTTAAAATTAGACAAAATATCTAAATAATACATGCATCAAAGAAGTAGTTAGAAGGAAAGTTAGAATATATTTCAAATCAAATGACAATGAAAATAAATGTGAGAAGTGCAGTTTTAAATACTTATATTTAAAAAGAAAAGAGGCCTAAAATCAATGACAGTTTAAACTTAAGAAGCAGGAAAAGCAAAAAATAAGTCCAAAGGAAGTCAAAGGAAAGAAAGAAATCAATGAAATACAAAGAAAAGTCATATAAAACATTAACCAATCCATAAGTCGGTTCCTTCAGAAGACCAACAAATTTGACCAAACTACACTGATCAAGAGGGGAAAAAAAACAAATTGTCACTATTAGAAATGAACAAATTATCACTTCAGACCTTATAGACATTAAAAGAAAAGTAAGAAAGCATTAAAAATGTGATATAACCAAAAGGAGCAATGTAGGTGAAACGGACGAATTCACTGATGCACACAACTTACAAAAACTAAAATGAGAAAATAGAAAATACGAGAAACCCTATACTGATAAACTGAATTCATCATCAAAAATGTTCATACTAAGAAAACTCTGGAACCTAAGATGGTTTCACTGGTGAATTCTAAACTTAAAGAAGAAACACCAACTTTATACCACTCTAAGAAAATGAAGGTATGATCTTTTAACACAGAATACTTTCACAGAATAGAGCAGACTTAGCGTCACTAGGTAGAGTTCAAGAATAGGCGAGAAAGCATAGGAATCTGGCTACAGGACATCATAGGATGTCAAACATAAAATATATCTTTTCCACAATTTTGTCAGGTTGGCCCTTCACCCAGAAAAAGTGTTACCTGGCTCCTGTTCTCAGAATTATAGATATTATTAGTAACACTAAAGTAATAGCCATGTCAGATGGAGTTAGCACAGCAATCACAGGTCACACCTAGGCAGTTGTAAACAGTCTGCCTGGCAAGAAGGAGACTCAAGAGATGCAGTGTCACTCCCTGGGAGGAAGATCCCCTGGAGAAGGAAATGGCAACCCACTCTAGTATTCTTGCCTAGGAAATCCCATGGACAGAGGAGCCTGGTGGGCTACAGTTCATGGGGTCACAAAGAGTAGGCCACAGCTGAGCAACTAAACCACCACAGGTCAGAGCTAGAAGCAAGCTATCCCATTAAGTACCATTTATATAGCAAAGTCAATGCAAGTTACCAACAACTACTCTAAAAATAAGTACAGTGGAAACCATTTACTAGAAGCACTGCATTAAGCATCACTTTCTGAGCACCATCTTCTTTCTCTTGTAACTCAGGAGAGTTTCAAAGAGGGTTAAGTGAAATGAAGTTTTTTACTCTCTGCTCAAGTCTGCTGACTCCTCACCTACCCTCTCATGTTCTTTCTCTGTCACAAGAGTCCTATGCAATATGTACTGTTCACATTCTTACTGTACATATAAGGAAAGTAAGATATTACGGGCTAAGTTACTTGATGGAAGTAACACTGCAAAAATAAATGGTACACTCCAAAGGCATAAAACTGGCCAATAAGCATATGAAAAGGTGCTCAACATCAATCACTAATCATTAGGAAAAGGTAAGTTAAAACCACTAGTTATCACTTCACATCCAAAACCAGCAAACAAAATATAGAAAGCCTTCATATAAGGAAAAAAGACTTCAAAGATAGATCTATTAAATTATTATCAAACATCTTTTTCTTCAGGAATTGAGCTTCAAATTTCTCTAAAAAATAAGTGGGTTTAACATTCGAGATACAAAGGCATGTTTCAACTTATATGTAGCAGCCTACAAAATTGAACCTTTTATTTATCTTAACAGCTAAGCTTAAAAGCTTGTGCAGCTTCACTAATTTCACATTTAGAGCTCAGGGTTTACATACAGAGAAGAAAAGCACACGTTGATGAAGCATTCCAGTAACTAACTGGAATGAAAATTCCTAGAATACAGCCTTCTGGGAGCCCAAGAGTGAAAACAGCAAGCAGGCTAAAGGCATCTGTGTAAATCACTTGCCTTAATGACACATTCTTCTGAATCTGAAAATTTTGCTCACATACATTTCAAGCCTCAATCAGACCTCAAGGACTATACATCACTCCCAGGAAACCACTTATAAGATTCTTTTTAAATTGAAGAAAGCAGGAAGAAAGTAAACGACCAGTTTGCCTTAAAAATGAGTACCACGAATCTTTCTTAATTATAAGTTCAGTTATCTCTTTCTTAGTACAGTTTTATCATTGCTATAATGCATTCTTACTATGCTTAAAATAACTGCACATTTCATTAAATAAATATGCAGCAATTATTAGGGGGAAAAACCAGAGTACCACAAATCAAGTTTCCCCAGAAACATACCCTTACTGTTTTCGATCTTAAATGCTTTACTTGATTTGAAACCAAAACTTGTCATTAAGGGCTATAAGGCTCACTTCTTTTAAAATCATCTCATTTAGATGTTCGTAGTATAATGTCACATGAAAAAGGTCACAAAACAATATATATGAAAGGATTCTGTACGACTACTGTATTGGCCTTACTTATTCTCCAAAAATAGAGCACTGCTTTTATTCAAGGTGCTTACAACATCTAGCAGGCAACTTTCTCTGCTACTTGAACAAAGTTGGATAAGCAACTGTCCTGACATTTACTAACAGCTTGCAATGCGGGAGACCCGGGTTCAACCCCTGGATTGGGAAGCTCTCCTGGAGAAGGGAATGGCAACCCACTCCAGTATTCTTACCTGGAGAATTCCATGGACAGAGGAGCCTGGCGGCTACAGTCCATGGAGGCACAAAGACTCGGACAAAACTGAGCAACTGAGTGACTAACACTTTCACACTTTCTAGGGATCATAGAGGGTCATTTTATATTTGGGCATATATGTCACATATATGTCTGCTGTATGTCTAACATGTATATGCAAAGAATACATATATAGGCATAAAATACACACTCATATGTATGCATAGATAAAAGTCTGAAAGATATAAATCCAAAGTGAGCAGTGATTACCTCTGGATGATATGAGATCTGTAATTTGAGTTTTCTATTTTGTTATTCATCTAACTTGTCTACAATAAAGCAAGCTAAAATTTTTATTTTTATATTCCAGTGTACTGGATTCAACAGCAGAACTCTTTCCTTACATGGTATACCTCTCATGTTCCATCAAGAAAGAATGATTTACTAAGAAAATGATATTTAGGTTCTCTGCCATTTTTCTAAAGTCGCCAACATCTCCAGGTAAACTTGTTCTAAACAAAGGGATGTTAAACGGAGTAACTGCACATACATCAACTTTGAGGTACTGCATATCAAATTCCTTAAAGATTTACCTTCATCATACATTTCTTCTATTAAATAGGCCTCTGCTCGGTCTTTCAGAGCATTCACGTTGTCAGGTTCCACCTGTAAAACTTCTGAACATACTCGAATAGCTTCAACAGGCTTCTCATCCTAAAGGTAAACGTGAGAAAAGAACTTATGGTGGTTATTCCATATGTCAAGTTTTACAATTCTGGAAATGAGTCAGCAATTTACCTTAGAAAAGCAGTGGCAAATCCTTTCTTTTGAACGAATTGTATATTCATGAACACCTGGCTCTGTTTTCATGACAGATTCATATTTGCTGATTGCATCTGTGTACCTATTAAATGAGCAAATCATGATGAGTAAACTGAATTCTATTTCCAGAGCTAAAGAAAAGGACCCTCTGCTCATCACTATATGTTGCTTCATCAACTGACCTGAATGAGCATAAGCCCTCAAAGACTCCTTCCACCTTATAATCTACAGTAGCAACGAAGGTTCTCTCTGCAAGTAAGAGCTGAAACATGTGACCACAGAAAAAGTATATGCATAAATTAAAGCACCCTTTCTGAGTACTAACTGATCAAATCAAATGATGGATTCTTTATAGAGAAAGGTTCCTGATTTTGAAGCTGAGGAAAACACTTTGTTAAAGACAGACTAGCACAAAGCACGTTGAGGAAAACAGAGATCAGGTTTTACACACTTGGTTACTACATGTTTTATAAAATCACAGAACCCATTTCATGTTATTTTATATAATAAATATCAATATTCATAACTGAGTACAAGGTAATTTCTTGCAGAAGAAACCCCCAACTTTACTAGCTTTCTAAGAACAATAAAAGCTACTTCAGAATTTTTTTAAACTGGTGAAAAATACTAGTCATGTTATGCATTGTTACTTTCCTCAGTAACAACAAACTATAAGATCTATCTACATCGTGCTGTGGCAGATTTTTCCAAAAGTGCTACAATCTTCACATTTAAATGCTGCTTTATTAAAATACAGGTTTAAAGATAACACTTAAAGCAAAAGCTAGCCATCAATGTCAAAATCCTAGTTGGGATGCTGTTTTGTAGATTTATAAGATGGTGGGAAACTCTACAGAGTGTGTGAGGCCTCACTTTATCTCTTAAAACTACACATGAAACTAATATTAGAAATTAAAAGTTCAATTACAAATACTATCAACTTTATATGAACGATATCATAATAAACTATTTTTGCATCAAAAAGAAAGTTCAGTTAGAAAATAATGTGCTTCACTTAAAAAAAGAAACCTCTGGGAAGGTGGGGTAGAGATATTTTCCCCAACTCCTCGAGCTAGACACCCGTGTAAACACCCTGGACATTATACTGTTTTAGTAGGAGAAGACTCAGGTAAGAAAATTATGGTCCCAACCCCCACCAACATCAGCAGGTCAACTGGAGAGCAAAGACTTCAGGGAGCCTCTAATGAGGTGTGTCCACATCCCAACCAAGGTGGTGTTGGAGAACATCGAGTTGGGAGCCAGAACTTTTACGCCTGATCAGAACTGAGTCCCCCAAACTCTCACCTACACCAAGCAGTAGGAGGAGAATCCCACAGCTCGAGCAGCAACAAAGGCCGAGTGCAAAACGTCTACCTTCATCTTCCAGTTAACGAGGTGGTGGCCACCCTCCAGCCCGATGCTCACATTGCAGAGACAATGTCAGAAAAAGCCACCCAAAACAGAAGAATCAAAAACCAGACTCTTATAAATGAAAATATCCAGATTTCAATTGAAAACTAATCATCATACCAAGAAACAGGATCTCCAAACAACACCGAGAGGACAGAGATGTTAGAATTATGACAAAGATTTTAAAGTAGCCACACACAAAAAAAAGCAGCAATTAACAAGCAGGCTTAAAGCAAATGGAAAAATATAATGCCTCAGGCAAAGAAATGGAAAGTCTCAGCAAAGAAATAGAAGATATAAAAATTCCAGATAGAATTTTTAGAACTGAAAAGTATAAAAACCAAAATAAAGAGCTCACTGCATGTGCTTAACAGCAGAATGCAGAGGACTGACAAAGGGTCAGTGAATTCAAACAACAGAAATAACTAAATCTGAACAACAGAGAAAACGGAAAAGAAAAATGAATAGAGCCTCAGGGACTGTGGGGCTAAAACTAAAAAAAAAAATCTAATATTTATGGAAGTGAGAAATAGATTTAAGGGACTGGATCTGATAGAGAATGCCTGATGAACTATGGACAGAGGTTCGTGACATTGTACACGAAACAGGAATCAAGACCATCCCCAAGAAAAAGAAATGCAAAAAGGCAAAATGGTTGTCTGAGGAGGCCTTACAAATAGCTGTGAAAAGAAGGGAAGTGAAAAGCAAAGGAGAAAAGGAAAGATATACTCATTTGAATGCAGAGTTCCAAAGAATAGCAAGAAGCCATAAGAAAGCCTTCCTCAGCGATCAATGCAAAGAAATGGAGGAAAACAATAGAATAGGAAAGACTAGAGATCACTTCAAGAAAACTAGAGATACCAAGGGAATATTTCATGCAAAGATGGGCTCAATAAAGGACAGAAATGGTACGGACCTAACAGAAGCAGAAGATATTAAGAAGCAGTGGCAAGAATACACAGAAGACTGTACAAAAAAGATCTTCACAACCCAGATAATAACGATGGTGTGATCACTGACCTAGAGCCAGACATCCTAGAATGTGAAGTCAAGTGGGCCTTAGGAAGCATCACTATGAACAAAGCTAGTGGAAGTGATGGAATTCCAGTTGAGCTATTTCAAATCCTCAAAGATGATGCTGTGAAAGTGTTGCATTCAATATGCCAGCAAATTTGGGAAATTCAGCAGTGGCCACAGGACTGGAAAAAGTGACTTTTCATTCCAATCCCAAAGAAAGGCAATGCCAAAGAATGCTCAAACTACCGCACAATCGCACTCATCTCACATGCTACTAAAGTGATGCTTAAAGTCTCCAAGCCAGGCTTCAGCAATACGTGAACCATGAACTTCCAGAAGTTCAAGCGGGTTTAGAAAAGGAAAAGAAACCAGAGATGAAATTGCCAACATTCGCTGCTGCTGCTGCTGCTGAATCACCTCAGTCATGTCCGACCCCCTGCGACCCCATAGACGGCAGCCCACCAGGCTCCCCCATCCCTGGGATTCTCCAGGCAAGAAAACTGGAGTGGGTTGCCATTTCCTTCTCCAATGCATGAAAGTGAAAAGGAAGTTGCTCAGTCGTGTCCAGCTCTTCATTGGATCATTGAAAAAGCAAGAGAGTTCCAGAAAAACATCTACTTCTGCTTTATTGACTATGCCAAAGCCTTTGACTGTGTGGATCACAATAAACTGTGGAAAATTCTTCAAGAGATGGGAATACCAGACCACTTGACCTGCCTCTTGAGAAACCTGTATGTAGGTCAGAAACAACAGTTAGAACTGGACATGGAACAGACTGGTTCCAAACAGGAAAAGGAGTACATCAAGGCTGTATATTGTCACCCTGCTTATTTAACTTATATGCAGAGTACATCATGAGAAATGCTGGGCTGGAGGAAGCACAAGCTGGAATCAAGATTGCTGGGAGAAATATCAATAACCTCAGATATGCAGATGACACTACCCTTATGGCAGAAAGTGAAGAAGAACTAAAAAGCCTCTTGATGAAAGTGAAAGAGGAGAGTGAAAAAGTTGGCTTAAAGCTCAACACTCAGAAAACGAAGATCAGGGCATCTGGTCCCATCACTTCATGGCAGATAGATGGAGAAACAATGGAAACAGTGGCTGACTTTATTTTTCTGGGCTCCAAAATCACTGCACATGGTGACTGCAGCCATGAAATTAAAAGACGCTTACTCCTTGGAAGGAAAGTTCTGACCAACCTAGATAGCATATTCAAAAGCAGAGACATTACTTTGTCAACAAAGATCCATCTAGTCAAGGCTATGGTTTTTCCTATGGTCATGTATGAACATGAGAGTTGGACTGTGAAGAAAGGTGAGTGCCATCAATTCAAAAGAATTGATGCTTTTGAACTGTGGTGTTGGAGAAGACTCTTGAGAGTCCCCTGGACTGCAAAGAGATCCAACCAGTCCATCCTAAGGGAGATCAGTCCTGTGTGTTCATTGATAGGACTGATGTTGAAGCTGAAACGCCAATACTTTAGCCACCTGATGCAAAGAGCTGACTCATTTGAAAAGACCCTGATGCTGGGAAAGATTGAGGGCAGGAGGAGAAGGGGACAACAGAGGATGAGATGGTTGGATGGCATCCCCGACTCAATGGACATGGGTTTGAGTGAACTCTGGGAGTGGTGATGGACAGGGAGGCCTGGCGTGCTGCGGTTCATGGGGTCGCAAAGTGTCGGACACGACTGAGCAACTGAACTGAACTGAACTAAATATTTACATCAGTCAGAGTCCTAGACGGAAAACAGAGAGAGGGCTGGGCTGAAAAGGGATTCCCAGAAATAATGGCTGGAAACTTGCCAAGTTTGACAAGAGACATAAACATACATATCCAAGAAGCTAAGGATACTCCAAACAGTATAAACATAAAGAAATCCATGCTGAGATATATCATAATTAAACTTCTGAAAACTAAAGATAAGGAAATAATCTTAACACCAGTCCAAGGAAAATGACACCTTATCTTTAGGAGGAAAAAACACAATTAGAAGGACAATGGATTTCTCATCAGGACCCACGGAAGCCAGAAAGAAATTATACAATATTTTTCAGATGTTGTAAGAAAAGAACTATTAACCCTGAATCCTATACTGAGAGAAAATGTCCGCATACTCTGTATACATCGCCATCACTCTAGATATGTTAATATAGTACCTTTTAACACTCAGTTTATATGCCTGTCTCCCACACTAAACTATAAGCTTAGACCAAAAACTATAGTCATGTTCATTTCTAACCTCCCTCCCTGTCCGGTATGTGGTCAGTACCTGACAAAGGAGAAATTCAATAAATAGTTGGCAAAATATAATAAATCTGCTGAAAAGAATACTATGCAGTTACCAGCATCTGTATTCTGCCCTGTTCAAAAAGTGTAAGAGTGTGATAGTTTTGTTAAGCCCCAATGCCATCTAAGATCCTCCACCCTCCAGGAGTGAAAAAGTAAGTTCAGTTCTTCTGTGCCCATGACCAGACATCAGAGGGAAGGTGGAGGCATCCACACAGCACAGCCTTACCTGCCTTCTTTGATGAGCTCTTCAGCTGACTCAATCAGCTTATTCAGTTTCTTTACTTGTTTATAGTGTGCAAAACACCTTTTATGATCCTGGTCAAGTTTAAGACATTCACGAACTTCACTGTTCACATATTTAAAGAAGGAAAATACTCCATGTCAAAACAATTAATAAACGGTTTTCCATACTAAATACAGAAATTACAACAAAAGGTATTTTTTTATCTGTTAACACTGACTTAATTTATCATACACTTTTACATATGGCATTGTATTAGGCACACACATAAATTAATTCAAGTTCAAAATGACTCAAGTAGAGATAATATATTAAACACTCTATTTTGCTTCTGCAAAGTAATAGCCCTCCTATTTACCTTACAGACTATACTTCATGAAAATGACTATGTAAAAGCAAAATAACTTAGAAATAACACAAAATTATAGACAGGAAAAAAGCCCAACCCTAATTTTATTAAAGTTAAAATTAAAAAGAAAATGGGAGTATTCCGTTACTGCAAACACTAAAAAGACGTTGAGATGTGCATGTTACTAGAACTAACCTGAGAGACAGTTCATGGTCTCCTAGTTCATAGTAGAGTGTGCTGATTTTATAAAATGCCTCAGTATTATCGTTTTTCAATTTTGATGAAGCTTTTAAGTCACTTATCGCTTTCCTAGGTTCCCCTTCTTTTATAAAACATTCAGCTCGAAGTTCTCGAAGTTCTGCATCCCAAACACAAACCTTGAGAAACAAAAGAACTAGACTTAAAGAGACAGTAAATTACGTACATTCATCCCTGCCCCGCGCATATCTTATCAACAAAGAACATCCTCAATTACTGTGATGACTTCTATACTGTAAGAAATGTTAAAAATTCTGATACAATTTAAATGTGACAAAAATAATGAGATGTGATAAAGTAATTTCTCCAAAGACTTTTTTTTGTTGGGGAGGGGGGGTGTCTGCACTGGTCTTCGTTGCTGCACGCAGGCTTTCTCTAGCTGCGGCGAGCAGAGGCTCCTCTCTAGCTGTGGTGAGGGGCTCCTCCATGCAGTGGCTTCTCTTGCCATGGAGCACAGGCTTTAGGGTGCGCAGGCTCCAGCAGCTGCAGCTCATGGACTCCAGAGCTCAGACTAAGTGTTTGTGGCACAACTGCTTAGTTGCCCCAGGGCGTGTGGAATCTTCCCAGTCCAGGGATTGAACCCATGTCCCCTGCACTGGCAAGTGGATTCTTAGCCACTGGACCACACGGGAAGTCCCGAAACATGTCTTAAATATATTCCAGTGCGGTAAGGAGTGTGCATGTGTATATATATACACACACTAACAAGGCCCTTTTTGCAAACCCCTTTCAATTATATAATTCTAAAACACTGACAATAAGAAAACAGGGCATTTATTATTAGAAAGTGGTTTCCAGTGAAGCATTTTTTATTTTGAAGAGAATATTATCTAATTGGATTTTTATACTTAATCAACAATTCTAATTTCTAGTCTCAAAAAAATATAATCTAGGTTCTAAGTCACAATTTTTATTCTACTAGTAACTAAATTAAATGAACTCTTATAAAATGTTACCTCCTTGAAATTAAATCCTCATATCACAAAAATAGAAAAAAATGTGAGAAGGCTGAAGTATCTCAATTTCCATTTTATCAGAAAGTTGACAATGTTTAGTTAACCACCATTATTCTTCCAAATACACATCCAAAAGCTCACCACCAATAAGACCCGTGTAAGTGTCTTTACATATTTCGTAGAGCTGTTTTAAAGTCACGTCAACTTTTCACATGAAGATGTCAAAATCGACATTGTACATAAATTAAACACCATGGACAATGAGCCAGATCAAGACGGATAATTACTAGAAGGTAAAAATCATAACTTTATGTTTTCTTAATAAAGCATTAACAAAATAATCTAGTAAACTGTGAATTTCACTGGAATTTCCACTGGAAATTGCACTTCACATGATTTCCTCTATAAAACTATCAGAAAGTGGCCATTCTACACACATAACGAGTTTATCACCAAGATAAAATGAGACTGTACAAAGCATTGTGAAAATGATAAATATGAGTTATGATTGCTTCCATTTGAATATGTTATTAGACTTCCTTCTGATACCCTCACACCCTCCTCTGTCATTAAGTCCTTGCTGAGGCAGATGTAGATTTCTGTATCTAGAACCCTCTGAATCCTATCAACTCTTCAACTGCTTTCTTCGCTAAAAACTTCTTACTCTAAACATTCATCTTTCCTCCCAAACATCATTTCTCCTTTTTCTGCAACCAACTTTTATCTTTTATCCCATTATCTAACCTCTAGAGTTTTCTTGCCCCACCCCACAAAAAATGCAATAGCAAACAAACACAGCAAAGCAAGCGATGTATAAAAATACCAAGTCCCACTCCATCACACCTTCAGTATTTTCACTGAAAATTTCAGGCCCAACTTCTGTTCTGTATAAACGTCATCTTTCAATTAAGAGTGGAAAACCCCAGAGTTGATCTGATTTTATGCTACCTAGGATTTTTGTGGTATATAACATGTCAAAGCATATAAACATACCTCACAGGAAAATGCAGTAACTGTCAGGCTTGTCGGCTGCAAGAGCAAAACAACTTACCTCTAAAATCTTATCAAGGAAGGTTATAGCAGCAGTAAAATCTGAGCTCTCAAAGGCATCCAGTGCTTGTGAGCGCAGACGCTGCATTTCATCAGATTTGACAAGCTGGGACTGGGCCTCCTTCTCTTCATTTTCACTTGGATTTGACTTGAGCTGTAACAATAAGAAGAAGTTAAACTAAACAGGGCTTTTTTTTTTTTGAGACTAACAATCATACACAATTATCTGAACTTTCCGAACATTCGAGTTTATTGGGGGATCAGTAGGGAAACACGGGCACAGCCAGCTTCCCCCACGACTAGCCCCGGGTGCTGATCACTGTGGGAGGCAGCAGCCAAGGCATCTTTATTCCCACCCACGTGATGACGAGAGCGGGCAGTGGAACCGGAGTCAGAAGACTGGGGCACCACAACTTTCCAGGAAGCACATGGATTTAGGACTGTGAAAAGGGAGAGACGAGGGGACGCACCGCGCTCACGCTCTGACGTACGGCTCTGCAGAAACACTCGAGCTCCATGTGTTTTGCTTTCTAGTTACGTTTCTTAAGGATTTATTTTTTAAGTATAAAATAACTGTACCACAATACTGAAAGGCAGAGGGAAACTGAAGGGAAGGGCAGTGTTTTAGAGGTATAAGAAAAAATCTGATGCCAGAGGGGTTGAGGCACAATAAGAAAGACTTTACAGAGAAAAATAAGAGAGTAACAGCTTATTAAAAGGCCTATGAAGTGGTTTTAGGAGGTTTGTATCTCTTTTTTTTAAGACAACTTCACCAAGGTATAATTTATTTGCCATAAAGTTCACTCATTTTGAATGTGCAATTTTATGATTTTTAACAAACTTATGAAGCATGCAACCATTGCCACAGTTTTAGACCGTTTCTGCCACCTCAGTAAGATCCCTGTGTCTGCTTACAGCTCATTCCCGCCCCCAGCCGGGCCTCTAGCAGTCACTCTTAACAGTTTCTTCCTCCAGATGGAAAAATCTTAAGCCTAATGGCTCAGGAAAAAAAAGTGTCTACATTAAGAAACTACTCATTTTTTATAAAATTTTTTGAGATTACAGTTATATTTAACTCCTGAAATCTAGTGTTTCTACTAAGATGGAAATTGTAGTTAATGGGCTCTCTCCCATTTTGGGTGAGGTGCAAATGCCAGTAGGTTATTTCTAGAAATGTCTCTCCTTCAATTCTCCAATCACACCATTTCCCCTTTTAGTGGACTCATGTTTAAAAAACACCTCCACTAGCTAACTGGTAGGAGAGAATACTGCAGATTAGAAACCTTAAGAACATTAATTTTTGGTAAAGGGTCTGCATTTCTCCATTTTGTTTCTTAGAGGATACTTCAGATATTTTTTCTGTTGTTTTAATCTTTGGTTTTTGAAGGAATGGCTAGGACTCCAAATATTCATAGCTAACTACAAACTGGTAACCTCAGCTCACTCTGGGGTGGGTTTTCCCTGCATGACTAAACTGTCCAAGTTGAAGGAAGCTGCTCTGCTCTGGGCCATGGCATGCTTGTCTTTGTTTTACCATCCTCGGGGTAGCCGAATCCTTCCGATGAACCACGCTGGAGCAGGTATTAAACGTGTGTGTACCGTCACTTTACTCTGGGTAAAGGTAGATGCTTATTGGTAACTGCCGCTTCTGGATGGGATTTGCATCTCTTCTCTCCCAAAGGGTAGAGTCTGTCCTCCTCCACACAATCCTCCATGGAGGCAGGTGAGGGAGGGGCAGGGGGAGGGTGGAGGACTTGGCCTCACTCCATGGTCAGACAGTGGGGACAGGAGAAGAGGAGGGCTCAGGGCATCGGGGCCTCATCAGGGCCAGGGGCCGGGGATGAGAGAGACAGGATTCCTCCAAAGAGGTTTAAGAAAGAAGTTTGAGGAACAAACTAAAGATTGAAACTTATAACTCGGGAGAGTTTCAACTCTTTTCCCAAGGGTGCTGACTCTTCTCAACTACCCTCTCATGTTAACCCTGCTGGCATTTCCCTCCCTCCTTTTGTCATGTCTCTTGATATCCCTTCTCTTCTTTGGTGTTTTACATTTCAGGCAAACCTTTACCTATTTTACAATACTTTATTTCTTATTTACCATGGTCACTATCTTACAGAGAAAAAAATAATAATGAACACATGCAAAAATCCTCAACAAAATACTAGCAGACTGTCTCCAACAACACATTAAAAGGATCATACACCATGATTAAGTGGGATTTATTCAAGGAATACAAGGGCTTTTCAACATCTGCAAATCAATGTGATATACCACACTGACAAAGAATAAAAGCCATATGATCATCTCAATAGATGCAAAAAAAGGCTTTTGCTAAAACTCAACATTTATTAATAATTACCAAAAAAAACTCTTCATAAAGTAGGCTGCCAGGAGCCAGCGAGAGAGAGGCACTCCACTCATGGCAAAGGTCATGAGGAAGGAGGCTCGGCATAGGCAAAGGCGGGATCGAGCCTCAGGAGTCCCCCTGGATATTCTCGAGCATCTACCCCACAAAAACCAGAGTCTGCCTACTTTATTGCTTTGTGCTCTCACCTCTGACTTTACTGGGGCTTGTCCCCTACCACCATCTCGCTGTCTCTGACAAAGAGTTAACTTACAGCTCCAATTAATAAAGTTCCTGGACATTAGGAGTGTTTAAATCCAAACCCCTCAGATAGCTCTCTAACTCGCCTGACAAGTTTACCCGGACTCCTACAGCTATGCATACAGTCTCCCAGCCTCGAGAGGCACGGGAAGCTTAAGATATTCAAATAGCTTACAGCCTCTCAGAGAGTTAGAAACTGTCAGAATAAAACTACTAAAAGATTTCATTGATGAGCCAATGCTTGCTGCCAAGTTTCCACATCCCCTGTATTGTATCCTTGAATGTGTATTAATTAATATAGTTGGTATGAAGAAAAAATAAGTAGTGGCCTTGGTGTTAGCAACTTTAGACCCTTAAGGTAATAAATTTTTTCCTTTGTTGTAAACCCACTGCACCTCTGCCCTATAGGAATGCAACTTTATCTAACACCTTCGGAGGATGGCGCCAAACCTTAAAATAATTACTCTTAGAGAAAATAAGTCTTACGGTTGACAAATCTTTGTCAAGAGTCATAAAATGTTAATAGGCCTTCTGGCCAGAAGATGATGTAAATCACCTAAACCATTTGTATACGATAAATTTGCAGGAAAGAAACCCTGGTTTCGATAAGGATCAAAGACTGCTGACTTTGCATGATTTCACATCTCCTATTATCCTCTATGTGTAACTTCGGGTATAAAAGCCCTGGTTGAAAATAAAGCTACGGAAAGTGAAGGGCTGGAAAAAGATTTTCCATGCAAATAGGGACCAAAAGAAAGCAGGAGTAGCAATACTCATATCAGATAAAATAGACTTTAAAACAAAGGCTGTGAAAAGAGACAAAGATGGTCACTACATAATGATCAAAGGATCAATCCAAGAAGAAGATATAACAATTATAAATATATATGCACCCAACACAGGAGCACCGCAATATGTAAGACAAATGCTAACAAGTATGAAAGGAGAAATTAACAATAACACAATAATAGTGGGAGACTTTAATATCCCACTCATACCTATGGATAGATCAACTAAACAGAAAATTAACAAGGAAACACAAACTTTAAACGATACAATAGACCAGTTAGACCTAATTGATATCTATAGGATATTTCATCCCAAAACAATGAATTTCACCTTTTTCTCAGACGCACATGGAACCTTCTCCAGGATAGATCACATCCTGGGCCATAAATCTAGCCTTGGTAAACTCAAAAAAATTGAAATCATTCCAGGCATCTTTTCTGACCACAATGCAGTAAGATTAGATCTCAATTACAGGAGAAAACCTATTAAAAATTCCAACATCTGGAGGCTGAACAACACGCTGCTGAATAACCAACAAATCACAGATGAAATCAAAAAAGAAATCAAAATTTGCATAGAAACGAATGAAAATGAAAACACAACAACCCAAAACCTGTGGGACACTGTAAAAGCAGTCCTAAGGGGGAAAGTTCATAGCAATACAGGCATACCTCAAGAAACAAGAAAAAGTCAAATAAATAACCTAACCCTACACCTAAAGCAACTAGAAAAGGAAGAAATGAAGAACCCCAGGGTTAGTAAAAGGAAAGAAATCTTAAAAATTAGGGCAGAAATAAATGCAAAAGAAACAAAAGAGACCATAGCAAAAATCAACAAAGCCAAAAGCTGGTTCTTTGAAAGGATAAATAAAATTGACAAACCATTAGCCAGACTCATCAAGAAACAAAGGGAGAAAAAAAATCAACAAAATTAAGAAATGAAACTGGAGAGATCACAACAGACAACAAAGAAATACAAAGGATCATAAGAGACTACTATCAGCAATTATATGCCAATAAAACGGACAACGTGGAAGAAATGGACAAATTCTTAGAAAAGTACAACTTTCCAAAACTGGACCAGGAAGAAATAGAAAATCTTAACAGACCCATCACAAGCACAGAAATTGAAACTATAATCAAAAATCTTCCAGCAAATAAAAGCCCAGGTCCAGACGGCTTCACAGCTGAATTCTACTAAAAATTTAGAGAAGAGCTAACACCTATCCTGCTCAAACTCTTCCAGAAATTTGCAGAGGAAGGTAAACTTCCAAACTCATTCTATGAGGCCACCATCACCCTAATACCAAAACCTGACAATGATCCCACAAAAAAAGAAAACTACAGGCCAATATCACTGATGAAAATAGATGCAAAAATCCTCAACAAAATTCTAGCAATCAGAATCCAACAACACATTAAAAAGATCATACACCATGACCAAGTGGGCTTTATCCCAGGGATGCAAGGATTCTTCAATATCCACAAATCAATCAATGTAATACACCACATTAACAAATTGAAAAATAAAAACCATATGATCATCTCAATAGATGCAGAGAAAGCCTTTGACAAAATTCAACATCCATTTATGATAAAAACTCTCCAGAAAGCAGGAATAGAAGAAACATACCTCAACATAATAAAAGCTATATATGACAAACCCACAGCAAACATTATCCTCAATGGTGAAAAACTGAAAGCATTTCCTCTAAAGTCAGGAACAAGACAAGGGTGCCCACTTTCACCATTACTATTCAATGTAGTTTTGGAAGTTTTGGCCACAGCAATCAGAGCAGAAAAAGAAATAAAAGGAATCCAAATTGGAAAAGAAGAAGTAAAACTCTCACTATTTGCAGATGACATGATCCTCTACATAGAAAACCCTAAAGACTCCACCAGAAAATTTCTAGAATTAATCAATGACTATAGTAAAGTTGCAGGATATAAAATCAACACACAGAAACCCCTTGCATTCCTATACACTAATAATGAGAAAACAGAAAGAGAAATTAAGGAAATAATTCCATTCATCACTGCAATGGAAAGAATAAAATATATTCTTAGGAATATATGTACCTAAAGAAACTAAAGACCTATATATAGAAAACTATAAAACACTGGTGAAAGAAATCAAAGAGGACACTAATAGATGGAGAAATACACCATGTTCATGGATCGGAAGAATCAATATAGTGAAAATGAGTATACTACCCAAAGCAATTTATAGATTCAATGCAATCCCTATCCAAGCTACCAACGGTATTCTTCACAGAGCTAGAACAAATAATTTCACAATTTGTATGGAAATACAAAAAACCTCGAATAGCCAAAGCTATCTTGAGAAAGAAGAATGGAACTGGAGGAATCAACCTGCCTGACTTCAGGCTCTACTACAAAGCCACAGTTATCAAGACAGTATGGTACTGGCACAAAGACAGAAATATAGATCAATGGAACAAAATAGAAAGCCCAGAGATAAATCCACATACATATGGACACCTTATCTTTGACAAAGGAGGCAAGAATATACAATGGATCAAAGACAATCTCTTTAACAAGTGGTGCTGAGAAAACCGGTCAACCACTTGTAAAAGAATGAAACTAGAACACTTTCTAACACCATACACAAAAATAAACTAAAAATGGATTAAAGATCTAAATGTAAGACCAGAAACTATAAAACTCCTAGAGGAGAACATAAGCAAAACACTCTCCGACATACATCACAGCAGGATCCTCTATGACCCACCTCCCAGAATATTGGAAATAAAAGCAAAAATAAACAAATGGGACCTAATTAAACTTAAAAGCCTCTGCACAACAAAGGAAACTATTAGCAAGGTGAAAAGGCAGCCTTCAGAATGGAAGAAAATAATAGCAAATGAAGCAACTGACAAACAATTAATCTCAAAAATATACAAGCAACTCCTGCAGCTCAACTCCAGAAAAATAAATGACCCAATCAAAAAATGGGCCAAAGAACTAAACAGACATTTCTCCAAAGAAGACATACAGATGGCTCACAAACACATGAAAAGATGCTCAACACCACTCATTATCAGAGAAATGCAAATCAAAACCACTATGAGGTACCATTTCACACCAGTCAGAATGGCTGCGATCCAAAAGTCTACAAGCAATAAATGCTGGAGAGGGTGTGGAGAAAAGGGAACCCTCTTACACTGTTGGTGGGAATGCAAACTAGTACAGCCACTATGGAGAACAGTGTGGAGATTCCTTAAAAAACTGGAAATAAAACTACCTTATGATCCAGCAATCCCACTGCTGGGCATACACACTGAGGAAACCAGAAGGGAAAGAGACACGTGTACCCCAATGTTCATCGCAGCACTGTTCATAATAGCCAGGACATGGAAGCAACCTAGATGTCCATCAGCAGATGAATGGATAAGAAATATACACAATGGAGTATTACTCAGCCATTAAAAAGAATACATTTGAATCAGTTCTAATGAGGTGGATGAAACTGGAGCCTATTATACAGAGTGAAGTAAGCCAGAAAGAAAAACACCAATACAGTATACTAACGCATATATATGGAATTTAGAAAGATGGTAACAATAAACCTGTGTACGAGACAGCAAAAGAGACACTGATGTATAGAACAGTCTTATGGATTCTGTGGGAGAGGGAGAGGGTGGGAAGATTTGGGAGAATGGCATTGAAGCATGTATAATATCATGTATGAAACGAGTCGCCAGTCCAGGTTCGATGCACAATACTGGATGCTTGGGGCTGGTGCACTGGGACGATCCAGAGGGAGGGTATGGGGAGGGAGGACGGAGGAGGGGTCAGGATGGGGAACACATGTATACCTGTGGCAAATTCATTTCGATATTTGGCAAAACTAATACAATGTTGTAAAGTTTAAAAATAAAATAAAATTTTTAAAAATAAATAAAAAAATAAAGCTACGGGCCTTGCTCACCAAAGCTTGGTCTCCCCATGTCATTCTTTCTTTTCACATTCCGGCTGAGTCTCCATTTGGAGCACGGAGGTCCTCTGCAACCATTTATTTGCCTGGGCTTCTAAGACCCACTCGAGAAGGTGTCTAAGGTGGGGCACCTTCCACTATTCGAGAGGGCGTCTGCGGCCTCCGTGGTCAGAGCTAATCTGGTGTCACAGGTTATATTGATTTTCCGCATAAACCAAGCTACTCAGCCTCTTTTCTTCACTGAATTTTCCTACTGAGCTATCCTCATGCTATTACTCTAATTAATATTTAAATAAATCGCCGATGCCATCTCTCCTTCGAATACCCTGGATCAGCTGGGGCTAGACCCCGGCAGTAGGCATAGAGGGAATATAACTCAGCATAATAAAGGCCATATCTGACAAATCCACAGCTAACATCACACTCAACAGTGAAAAGTTGAAAGCATTTTCTGTAAGATTTGGGGCAAGACAAGGATGCCCACTCTAACCACTTTTATTCAACATAGTTTTGGAAGTCCTAGCCACAGCAATCAGAGAAGAAAAAGAAATAAAAGGAATCTAAATTGGAAAATAAGGTACTACATACAGAAAATCCTAAAGAGGCCACCAGAAAACTACTGGTGCTGATTAATGAATTTGGTAAAGTTGCAGGATACAAAATCAATGCACAAAAATCTAAGAAATGAATACTCATTTATCTCTGTGTATTTAATTCTATACACTTCCCTGTATCCATTAACACAGTCAAGATACTGGTAGACTGTGTCAACATCAATATCCTGGTTACAATATCATACAATAGTTTCCTAAGATATTAACATTGGCGAAAACTGCTTACTGAATAAAGGGTACACAGGATCTCTCTGTACTATTGACTACAACTGCATGGGAATCTATAATTCTCTCAATAAAGATTTCAATTAAAAAGGAAAGATCATTCAATACAGGTATACATTCTCATGGAAGAACCCTGTGACAACAGCAGCAAGGGCAGTTTTAAGAACACATTAGCAGAAGTGTGACTGTCAGAGAAAAATTACAAGTGTGAAGTTTCATGAAAGTCCCCTTCTCATTCCTGAGAGGTTTTAATATTGATGACAGAAAAGACATTAACTCAAGATACATCCACACTGCTGAAAGGATACATCCAATGCCCGAAAAGGACTAATTTGTGCTAAAGCTTTATTCTAAAGTGTGTTATTTCTAAAAGGCTACTCCAATCTTTGTAACTGGAAAAAGAACTCTAAGTTTAAGCACTTATTAAAAAGAAGGAAACTAATTATTATGTTTTATCACTCATCCATTTAACAAATCTTTACACAACACTTGCTGTGTGTCTAGAGGACTGGGCCAGGTAAAGTTTCTCCAGTACTACTGACTCCCTTTCACAGCATCATCTTTCAGACATCCGGTACCATCACTTCATGGGAAATAGATGAGGAAACAGTGGAAACAGTGTCAGACTTTATGTTCTGGGGCTCCAAAATCACTGCAGATGGTGACTGCATCCATGAAATTAAAAGACGCTTACTCCTTGGAAAGAAAGTTATGTCCAACCTAGATAGCATATTCAAAAGCAGAGACATTACTTTGCCAACAAAGGTCCGTCTAGAAAAACCATCAAGGCTATGGTTTTTCCTGTGGTCATGTATGGATGTGAGAGTTGGACTGTGAAGAAGGCTGAGCGCTGAAGAATTGATGCTTTTGAACTGTGGTGTTGGAGAAGACCCTTGAGAGTCCTTTGGACTGCAAGGAGATCCAACCAGTCCATTCTGAAGGAGATCAGCCCTGGGATTTCTTTGGAAAGAATGATGCTGAAGCTGAAATTCCAGTACTTTGGCCACCTCATGCGAAGAGTTGACTCATTGAAAAAGACTCTGATGCTGGGAGGGATTGGGGGCAGGAGGAGAAGGGAACGACAGAGGATGAGATGGCTGGATGGCATCGCTGACTCGATGGACGTGAGTCTGGGTGAACTCTGGGAGTTGGTGATGGACAGGGAGGCCTGGTGTGCTGTGATTCATGGGGTCGCAAAGAGTTGGACACGACTGAGCGACTGAAGTGAACTGAACTGACTCCCTGCCACCTGTCCTTCAAGCTCCTCTCTAACAAGTTCCCAAGCAGCAGGGAATATTAGATAAACATAAAATGACACTGAATTTTTTTGTTTGTTTATTTTAAGCAGAAGAGCATACAAACATGGCTTAAGTGCAGGCCTCGAGGATCAAGTGTTCAGCCAGCAGTGGGCAGTGCGGAGCCTCTGTGTTTTGGTCCAGGTTCCTCAGAAGACTGGACACACCGTCTCCTGCCCCAGTGCCCACTGAGGCCTGGGCACTTGCTTCCTCCCTCCCTGTCACATCTCTCTCTTCAGGTCAGGAGATGCCTTCTTTTATGGCACCTGATCTATGAAGCTCACAGTCTGAGAAACCTCCCGTTTGCTAAAGACTGTCTGACGCGGAGCATCTGTCCCACGGGCATGCTGACTACCTTGCAGGCCTGGAGCCTCCTCTGAAGGCACAGGGCCTTCTGGACAGAGCTGCCGATCAGCTAACGTGTTTCAGTGAAAGACGGGGGCAAAATGGCAATGTGTCAGGTGCCCTCCAGGCAGACCTCATCGGTGTGCGATGCTGAACAGTGTACCACAGGGTTTTGGATTGAGGAGTCAATACAGCACAAAAGATAAATGATGGCAAAATGCTGAAAACGACATTGAATTTTATTAAGACCAAGAGTGTCAGCTTCTGATTCAATACAATTAATATCTAATGTGTTCTGGATTTGTCTGCATGTGACTGAGTATTGTGACAAAGGTTAGGCAAACGGAAGTTTTACTTTTATTTTCATAGTGGTTATCATCATAGTAATTAAGCATTTGGATAAACTATAAAAATGCAAATAATGAACAATGAAAGACATACACACACACACACATATGTGTATATATGAACACTCCAGAATCAAATCTATGTGGAACAAAACAAGTGGGTCTTAAAACAAGCCCCCTGAAGGTATAAAGACACCAGCTAGCTGTGTCTCTTCAAATCCTTTTTCAGGGTATAATCCCTTCAATTCCATGTAACCTGTAACATCTCCTCAACAAATCCAAAATGATTTACATTTTGTAAAGTAGCTAAGTGGCTGGTTACAAAATTTCCTGTTGCAAATCTGTTTCACTATCCCTTTCAAATCAGATAAAGGGTTTCCTGGGTCACTCAGGCAACTTTCAGAATAGCTCAGCTGACATCTCTAGATCTCATGGAGGACAAAGCAGAACATGAGCTGTATAAACTGAGTGAGGATTATTTATCTGTTCCATACACTTTACCTTCCATCTGTTAAAGTGATTCTTTGATGTCAGCCACTAAATATTAATTTAGGAACTATGATTCTTACATAAACAAACCAAACAATTTTCCCTCTCAGGTATAAAACTATTAAAATGTCTTAATATATAAAAAAAATAAGTTCAGTATGTTCACTCAAAATAAATCTTAGCAAAGCCACATAAAAACTGAACTTACCACTTTTTTAAAATCATCTTCTGCTTCATCAAGTTTTCCTTGTTTGAGTAATAAGTGACCTCTCTGTAATCTTGCCTAAAAAAGAAAAAAAATATATACTGAGTATACTAAATTTTCTTCAAACCCAAAGAATAAAACTAAATAGGCTAATGAAATACTAATTTTTCTTATACCCACATCACTTGGCCCTCTGAGAATAATTCCTAGAACCAATGACTATTTATAAATTTTGTTAGAGTCTGCTTCCTTAAAAATATTTTTTATTATATCAAATAAATAGAATCTTGGACATGAATGCTCAAAGCAACAGCCAGAAAGTAGAACAAGCCAAATTCCCATCAACTAATTAAGAAGCAAATATGATATGTCCATACAATAGAATATTATTCAGGCATAAAGAGATATGAAGTACTGACAGATGCTACAATGTTGATGAACCTTGAAAACATTACACTAAGTGAAAGAAGGCAGACACAAAAGGCGGTGCATTGTATGATTCTGTTCATATGAAATATCCAAGACAGACAAATCCATAGAGACAGAGAGAAGTGGTTGCCAAGGGCTAGGACAGAAGTGGGAGGTGACAGCTAATGGGAATAGGGCTTCCTTGGGGCTAATAAAAATGTTCTGGAGCTAGATAACAGTGATGTTTGCAGAACCTTGTGAATATACTACAATAAAAGCTGCCAAATTACACACTTTAAAAAAGGGTAAATTTGATGATATGTGAGTTATATCTCACTTAAAAAGTACTTTAAGCCATCATAATAACGTTTTGCAATTCTAATAAAACTTGTTTAACTTGGGACTTTACCAATCAAAGCTCTGGACATAGTTTTTGTTTTTTTATTAACTCTTAATTGCACACATTTACTCCACTATAACCAGAATAACAATGCCTCTTTAACATCCATCAGTCAACTCTGATATTCCTCTTCTGATGTGCACAGTCCCATCTCTTCCAAGAATACCAACTCTCAGATGATGAATGTCTACCATAAGACAGAAACCACACCAATATTTGACTAAGACATATATTACTTTCACAGTACATAAAAATTTCCCTAATCCTTTGTTAAATGCATCAACACACATAAAAAGCAAAATTAAAGCCACTTCAACTGGCTAATAAATACTATAATACTAGGAAAATGAGCTACTTAACCTTTGTGGACAGTTATGTTTAGTTGGGTAAAGTAATAAAATTTGACACTTGTGAACTCCATCTTAAAATAATACAATTATTTCAAGCCAAACATTCACCCACATCTAATCAGTCATCTCAAATCCTTTCTGGATTACAGCAGGACACAAACACACAAATAAATGAACTGCCAAATTAATTGTGAGACAATATAATTGGGTCCTATTATTTTAAGCCATTACAGTGACCTGCCAACTGTCAAGATATCCTATTAGACCATAAATTCCTCCACTTCTGAAGCTTGAGTGTTGGTTCAGAGCAGGACTCTGTCTAATTCACACTGTATCCTCATCACAGACCACTATTTAATTGCGTTGCTCCCTCTTTAAAACTTTAGTCTTCCCACTATGGCCTTAATTGAAACTGCCATCAGTCACCTGACAGCCTCTTAATTCAACAGCTTCTCAATCAGCTCATTTCTCAGCCTGCACCCATCCTCCACCCAGATACCTTTCCAAACCACAGAGCTGACATCACTGCCACACTTCCAGGCTTCTCTGGTGGCTCAGCTGGTAAAGAATCTGCCTGCAACGCAGGAGATCCCTGTTCGACTCCTGGATTGACAAGATCCCCTGGAGAAGGGATAGGCTACCCACTCCAGTATTCCCGGCCTTTCCTGGTAGCTCAGATGGTAAAGAATCTGCCTGCAATGCTCCTGAAAATCACCTAATGTCCCACTCCACTGTGCCTCCTTCACACACTGTGTTCCGAGGACTGAATCTCTCTTGTTGCCCAGTCCACCACATCCCAGTGGCTTTCTACACCCTCCAGCTATGCCTAGCACGCCAACTTTCACCTTAAGAAACAAATTACCTCTTCCAAGTTTCCTTAAGTTTTCCTTTTAAGAAAGTTTAGGTGCACTTACTGCAGTGAAATCCATCTTCAATTCAATCACTTTAGTTAAATCAGGAAGTGCTGCTTTTGATTTGCCCATAGCTAAAAAGACAGTAGCTCTCCGATAGTAAGCAATATAGTTATCAGGGTCACCATCTGAAAATTAAAATAATAAATATTAACTTGCAGTACTTTATTCAAAAAACCCAAATCACCTTAACAGTATTAAAGCTTGCACTTCTATTAAGAAAAACATTAAGGAAAGAACTTCTTCATCAATACTGGGTCATTTTGCCTAATAAGATCACTGCAAATAAATCCAGAACAGGGGTTCAGCAAACTGTAGCCTCTGAGCCAAAAACAAGCCTCAGACTAAGTTAAGAATATTTTTTACACTTTTAAAGAGCTGTCCAAAAAACAGAAAAATATAGACACTATATAGCTGCAAAGCCGAAAATATTTATTATCTGGCCCCTTAGGGGAAAAGTTTGCCAACTTCTGATCTAGAATATTAACTATATTCAACTCAACTTTTATAAATATGCAATTATGTTTGTCTTTGTTGAAATTTTCTTAAATGAAATACTGACTGAGAATACAGATTCTACACTTATTCACATTTAGAATAGTATAGACCCAGTTACAATGATACACTGAATGTGCAATCCCTGCTCTTTCCCAAACTCCAGCTAAAATGACAGTGAAGAAATAAGGGTATGGACCACAGGATGGAGAATGGACAGGAGAGTGAGACCAGAGAGCAAGGTGAGAGTCAGTATCTGAAAAAAGGCAAGCAGCCAGAAAAGAAAAAGGAAAGGAAGGGAAAGGGAAAGAAGAGGAGGAGAAAGAAAGAGAAGAAGGGAGGGAAGGAGGGAGGGAAAAAGAGAGGAAGGAAAGAAAGGTGGAAGGTATGGGCGAGGATGTGGAGATGGGAGCCCTTGTGCACTGCAGGAGGGAATGTGAAATGGTGCAGCCACTGTGAACAGCAGCATAGAGGGGCCTCCAAAACTAAGCACAGAATTACCATGTGAACCAACGATTCCATTCTAGGTGTACCTATTCAAAAGAAATGAAACAATCTAAGTGTCCATGAACAGATGATGGATACAGAAGATGTGGTGTAAAAAACAATGAAATCTTGCCATTTGCAGCAACATGAATGGGCTGGGAGGGCATTAGGCTAAGTGAACTAAGTCAGACAGAGAAAGACAAATACTGTATAATATCACTGATATATGGAATCTTAAAAAATACAACGAACTAGTTCTAACTAGACTCACAGATACAAAGAACAAGCTAACGGTTACCAGTGGGAAGAGGGAAGACGGGAGGAACAATACACAGATAGGGAACCAAGTGGCACAAACTATTAGGTACAACCCTGAAGAAGAGGAATTGAAAGCTGGTAACTGTCTACGCGTATTCAGAGCAGCATTATTCACAAGAGCCCAATGGTGGAAACAAGCTAAACGCCCACAGGCGGGCGAGTGGGTAAATAAAACGTGGCATATACAGACAACGGAGTATGATTCGGCCTTCAAAAAGGAATCGAATTCTGACGAATTTGAATATGAATATGAATGAACCCTGAAGACACTATCCTAAGTGGAATAAGCCAGACACAAAAGACAAATAGTGTACGTTTCCACTTCTGTGAGGCACCGAGAGTGGTCAAATGTTTAAAGACAGACATTAGAGTGGTGGCCGCCCAGGTCTGAGAAGAGAGGGGGATCAGAAATGGAAACAGCTGCATAATGGGCACAGAGCTTCACTCTGACATCATGAACAAGTTCTGGAGATGGACAGTGGTGATGGCTGCACCACAATGCCAATGCACCTCATGCCACTGAACCACATGCTTAAAAATGGTTAAAATGGTGAATTCTGATTTGTATATTTTACTACAATAAAAAAGTGAAACAATGAGGCAGCCAGGGAAAAACATGGTCAAATGTTTTTATGCAGAAAAACCTTCAGAGAAGATTATGGGTGAAAAAGCTTTTTATTAAGTATTTGATATCCCCAAATAAAAAGTCTATATAAAAATTTTGGGGGGCATTCACTTTCCTTTATTTTACTATTCAGTTTTTAGGTATTTTAAGATATGAAATGGGATTGGAAGCCCAATTTATAACACTGAACCTATTAAAAATAAGGAATCAAATGTCAGTGGCTCAACCTAGGAATCAAGATTCGATGTGCTCAGTGATACAGGGTCATTTAAATGGCAAATCGAAGCAGCCTCTCCTGGTTCTTCATCTTAAATACTATCAGTTCCCAGAACCCGTGCCCATTTCTATATCATTATACATGACGGAGCAGCTGAACAAGAACTGGTTTAAGAAACATGCTTAGTTTCTCACATTATAAGATTTGATAACATTGAAAATAATAACTTGCCCTATTATCCATCCAAATACAAGACAGTTCATTATTTAAATTATATGTAAGCCTACATATGGAAGTATTAGACTTCATTCGAAAACATGTCAAGTGTTTTACTAGTTTATTCAAAATTTGAATATGAGAAATGAAAGTCTAATCCTAAAACTGTCAAACAATTCAAATATGAGAAAATTAGCCCTAATAAAGAAAAAATACAACTACTACCTGGAGAAAATCATCAGAAAGCCAATTACAAATGACGCTGTAAATGGGGGCAGCGGGAGGCAGAAACAACACCACCCTTGCGGAGGTACAAAAACTTTTCATTCCCTAGCAGTGAAATGTGTATACTACCATATGTGAAATACATCACCAGTCCAAGTTCGACACATGAAACAGGGCACGCAAAGCCGGTGCACTGGGACGACCCAGAGGGATGGGGTGGGGAGGGAGGTGCGAGGGGGGTTCGGGATGGGGGACACATGTACACCCGTGGCTGATTCATGTCAATGGATGGCAAAAACCATCACAAAATTATAAAGTAATTAGCCTCCAATTAAAACAAAGTAATTAATTTTAAAAAAACCTTTTCATTCTTGCTCTCAGCTAACCCAACTCTATCCCTTCATTCATTCAAACTTTTATTCAGCACCACCAGAGACTAAAATAGTAATAATAATAACAACAGTAAGATAATACCTATCCTTAAGAAGTTTACAATCTTCTGCACTGGAATGTGACCTTCGGCAAGTCACTAGAATACTCTTTGCTCTCTTTTGTGTAAATGTGAAGAGTACTGTTCGTCCCCTTTTCACAACTGGAGTTTAAATTCAATGAGAAAGCACCACAATATGTTTAAGTACCAAATGAATACAGCTATGGATTTAGCAAAATTATGTTAAGTGTGATACTGGTTTTCCTACGAAGCAATTGAAGAAATCTATCATTTCATTCGTGTCCACCATTTAATCCACCACTTTAGACATTCATTCATACCAGATATACCTAAGACATTCTGCAGGGTGTACCAAAGAAATGCTTCAGCCCCTAGTGTCACTGTCCACGTTAAGACCACGCTGCAGACATGAGAGGCAGGGCATCCTCACTGCAGGAACCCACACTGCGCTTTCTTAAGGATAAAATCTCGAAACAAAACCTGTGTCTGACTACTCCATAAAACTGAAACAGAGGCGAAACTTCCCTGGTGGCCCAGTGGTTAAGAATCGGCCTTGCAGTGCAGGGGATGTGGGTCTGACCCCTCATCGGGGAACTAAGATCCCATATGTCACAGAGCAACTAAGCCTGAGGGCCCAATGAAGACCCCATGTGTCCCCAGCTGAGACCTGATGCAGCCAAATCAATAAATAAATATTAAAAAAAAAAAAGTGAAATAGATGCAACTGTTTCAGAAGACTATTTAAAAAGTGACACCAACACTCTTCTTAAATCACAGTTTCCAACCCAAACAGTTCCAAATCTTAAAACTCCTGCCAAAAAATATCTATATGCCAGATGCAAAAACCACATCACAGACAGATCTGTACTATAGTTATCTGTGATGCTACTGAGTTTTAATACATAAACATTTTTCCGTGTAAAAATGCATTTACAAAATACACCATGCATAAGTAATTTTCAAAATGTAAACCACGTAATTTTTCAAAAATGAAAATGAGAAAAGGATGCCACAACCATAAATACTGTCAGCTATAACATTATAATAAAAAGTGATGCCTTGATACACCTGATGCCACTACCCAAATTACATTACAAACTCTAACATCAATTTCTAATTACAGGAAAAGTTAAAAAGATAAAGTACATTATGAAATTTAGAAGTGTGGAAGCATAAACATTTAATGAATTTTTTATATAGTCAGTTTAAAGCAATGTACTAAATTATGGGTGATATTTTAGAACTATGGACAGAGATTTGTGATACTGTACAGGAGGCAGTGATCAAGACCATGCCCAAGAAAAAGAAATGCAAAAAGACAAAATGGTTGTCTGAGGAGGCCTTACAAATAGCTGTGAAATGAAGAGAAGCAAAAGGCAAAGGAGAAAAGGAAAGATATACTCATTTGAATGCAGACTTCCAAAGAATAGCAAGGAGAGATAAGAAAGCCTTCTTCAGTGATCAGTGCAAAGAAATAGAGGAAAACAACAGAATGGGAAAGACCAGAGATCTCTTCAAGAAAATTAGAGACTAGGGAACATTTCATGCAAAGATGGGCTCAATAAAGGACAGAAATGGTAGGGACCTAACAGAAGCAGAAGATATCAAGAAGAGGTGGCAAGAATACACAGAAGAACTATATAAAAAAGATCTTCATGACTCAGATAACCATGATGGTGTGATCACTCACCTAGAGCCAGACATCCTGGAATTCGAAATCAAGTGGGCCTTAGGAAGCATCACTACAAACAAAGCTAGTGGAGGTGATAGAATTCCATTTAAGCTATTTCAAATCCTAAAAGATGAAGCTATGAAGGTGCTGCACTCAGTATGTCAGCAAATTTAGAAAACTCAGCAGTGGCCACAGGACTGGAAAGGTCAGTTTTCACTCCAATCTCAAAGAAAGGCAATGCCAAAGACTGCTCAAACTACTGCACAATTGCACTCATCTCACACACTAGTAAAGTAATGCTCAAAATTCTCCAAGCCAGGCTTCAACAGTATGTGAACCATGAATTTTCAGATGTTCAAGCTGGACTTAGAAAAGGCAGAGGGACCAGAGATCAAATTGCCAACATCTGTTGGATCTTCGAAAAAGCAAGAGTGTTCCAGAAAAACATCTACTTCTGTTTTACTGACTATGCCAAAGCCTTTGACTGTGTGGATCACAATAAACTGTGGAAAATTCTGAAAGAGATGGGAATACCAGACCACCTGACCTGCCTCCTGAGAAATTTGTATGCAGGTCAAGAAGCAACAGTTACAACTGGACATGGAACAACAGACTGGTTCCAAATCGGGAAAGGAGTATGTTAAGGCTGTATATTGTCACCCTGCTTCTTTAATTTACATACAGAGTACATCATGAGAAACACTGGGCTGAATAAAGCACAAGCTGGAATCAAGATTGCTGGGAGAAATATCAATAACCTCAGATATGCAGATGACACCACCCTTACGGCAGAAAGTGAAGAGGAACTAAAGTGCCTCTTGACCAAAGTGAAAAAGGAGAGTAAAGAAGTTGGCTTAAAACTCAACATTCAGAAAACTAAGACCATGGCATCCGGTCCCATCACTTCATGGCAAATAGATGGGGAAACAATGGAAACAGTGACAGACTTTATTTTCTCCAAAATCACTGCAGATGATGACTGCAGCCATGAAATTAAAAGACACTTGCTACTTGGAAGAAAAGCTATGGCCAACCTAGACAGTATTTTAAAAAACAGAGACATTACTTTGCCAACAAAGGTCTGGCTAGTCAAGACTATGGTTTTTCCAGTAGTCATGTATGGATGTGAGAGTTGGACTATAAAGAAAGCTGAGCACTGACGAATTGATGTTTTTGAACTGTGGTGTTGGAGAAGACTCTTGAGAGAGTCCCTTGGACTGCAAAGAGATCCAACCAGTCCATCCTAAAGGAGATTAGTCCTTGGTGTTCACTGGAAGGACTGATGCTGAAGCTGAAACTCCAGTACTTTGGCCACCTCATGTGAAGAACTGACTCATCTGAAAAGACCCTGAGGCTGGGAAAGATTGGAGGTGGGAGGACAAGGGGACAACAGAGGATGAGGTGGCTGGATGGCATCACCGACTCAATAGACATGATTTTGAGTAAGCTCCGGAAGTTGGTGATGGACAGGGAAGTGTGGCGTCCTGCAGTCCATGTGGTCACAAAGAGTCAGACACAACTGAGTGACTAAACTGAACTAAAATTATGGGTGATATTTTACCACACACACACACACAAATTGTACCTTTTACAGTAGGACAGCTCTTTGATCTACAACAGTAACTACAGTAACTGCACAACCTGCTGTCTAAAGGTCAGGAGACCTGGACTAACTCACTGTTTGCAAGAGGCTCTCACTAAGTCACTGGTTATCTGAAGCAGTGAGCATGGCCACACTAAATTTGATGTTTTGTAAATAAGATAACTGAAGTAGAAGACCTACAGCTCTTTTCTCATAAACAAACACCTCTTACAAACATGCAACAGGCCATGATACCACATCACCCCATCCCAATCTACTATATATTCCCATCGACTATAATTTAAAGTCTATTTTCTACGGTTAATTATAAAACATCAGTGTTTTATATAAATTAAAATGATGATTGTCTCAAAACATACAGGTCTTCCTCAAATTCTAGGAAGTGTACCATTTGAGAATCACTGCTACTTGCCAAATTACCATGAAGAGAATGACATTACTATTCAAATTCTGAATGCATTAGCAGTGTCTCACCCTATCCCTTTTCTGAATTTCACAAATAAATTACCATGTTTTAGCGTTACTAATTTATGTCTTTCAGTGTAGACAATAAATATTCTATTGGGTATTTTTGGAGAAGAGCCATCTGTGGAATTCTTGTATGGTAGTGAAGCTAAAGAAAAATAGGCAGTCATTTTAAACAACGTTAACAGTATGCCATGGCCCTTAATGTTCCTATTAATTTGTGAGATTAACGAAAGCAAATAATAAAGTACAAAATAAGTAGACGTCTGCGGGGAGCCTGCGTGAGGAGCTCCGCCCGTGGCAAAGGTCATGAGGAAGGAGGCTCGGCATACGCAAAGGTGGGATCTAGCCTCAGGAGTCCCCCTGGAAATTCTTGGGCATCTACCCCCAACACCAGAGTCTGCCTATTTTCTGCTTTGTGCTCTCACCTACACCTCTGACAGTACGGGGGGCTGTCCCCACTACCTCTCTCTGAAAAAGAGTGAACTTACAGCTCCAGTTAATAAAGTTCCTGGGTGTGATAGTGTTTCAACCTACAAACTCCTTTGGAAGTCCTCTAGCCTGCCTGAATAGGTTTTTCCGGCCACAGGTGATTGTTCAGAGCCTCCCAACTGTGAGAGGCACGAGATGTTCTAAAGTGTCTAAATACAGATTCCTTTGAGCAGTTAAAAAATTGATTAGAAATTGTATTGGTGAAGGGTTTTTCACTTGTTGGGCCAATGTTTGCTGCTAAGTTTCCATATCCCTTACCTGCTGTGTCCCTGGCAGTGTATTAATTAATACAATTGGTGTAAGTAGTAGCTTTAATGTTTGTAACCTTGGACCCTTGAGTTAATTCTTTTTCTTGTTATAGCCTACCACACCTTTGCCCTGTAGGAATGCAACTTTATCTAATGCTTTTGGAGGATGGCGCCTGACTAATCACCTTTAGAGAAAAATAAGTTTTCTGAAGAAAGGGTCTTAAAATGTTAACAAGCCTCCGGGCCAGAAGATGATGCAAATCACCTAAACTTTTGCATATGATATGTTTGCAGGAAGAAAGCCTGGCTTATTGCATGACTCTACCCCTTCCCCCATTATCCTCTATGCGTAATTTAAGGTATAAAAACTACTTTGGAAAATAAAGTGCGGGCCTTGTTCACCGAAGCTTGGTCTCCCCATGTCGTTCTTTCTCTCACCTTCTGGCTGAATTATTCAGCCTCTTTTCTCCGCTGAATTTCCTCACTGAGCTATCCTTATTTAACCACTCTTTATATCTTTAATTAACATTTAAATAAGCTGTTGTTTCCTCATCGCCAATGCTGCCTCCCCTTCAAATTCCCTGGATCCACTGGGGCTGGACCCCGGCAGACGTACATGTTTCTGCAACTATCCTCGCAGTAGCAAGAAAGAATATTTTTTAAGACTTGCATTATCGAAGGCAATAACTGCCATGCTGCAGCAATGAAGACAACTCAAATCACGGAAAACTGTGGGCTTGGGACACCCGGCCACACAGCACAGGCCTCTAACGAAAAGTTAACTAGTACAGACGGTCATGCCAACAAACTGTGACTTTCCAAGGCCAGCTCATCATCAAAAGTGCACATAGTTAAAAAAAACCCTATTAACACACTAACTCTGTTTTTAGAAACGTCTTAATTTTCAAAGACACAGTATTTCTATATTCCTTACACATGTGATTGTCCCCTATTTTCAAAGAAATCTTTATACACAGTTCTCTCATCTAATCTTCACAGAATGCACTTTTTTGAGTGGCAGGGTAAAAACTGCTGGGAACATGCAGGTAACTTCTTATTTAAGCCTACATTTTCTTACATAACTTGACCAACGTCACAGAATTATCAAGTGGCAAAGCTATGATTAAAATCTGGGTTTCCTATTATTCCAGAGAGTTAGTAACATCAGTAATAAAAATCTAAAAAGCATGAAGAAAAACATCACCAAGCCAAAACCTACTTTTTGTTGATATAGTAAATTATAATAGAGTAGTTCTTTTAGTGAGCAGAACTGTATCTGATTAAAAATGTTTCACTCCTTACTCTGCGGGTTGACTTGTCACTCTTAACCACCCCAAATAAAGGTGAGACTATATAAGTAAATTAAAAAGGAATGAAGAGTATCAATGTCAAAAAGCTTATATAGTGACTCATAAGAAAACCTTTAAGACCTCATTCACACCCTATTAACATTTATTCTGGTCATCTCATCTCTCATAGTCCTGTAAGATTAAACACTACAAAGACAGTTGATGCTATGGGCAGACACAAGCAAGCAGTAAAAAGTAACAGATTAAGGGGCAGAGGGAGTCTAACCAACAATGAACAGGCAATGAAGTGCAGGATTCCCCCAAAGACCTCCAAGTAACTATTACATTGTTGCTCTCAAATCATCAAGAAAATTAAACTGTATTCAGTGAAATCTGTTTGAGAAGGCAGAAAAATATATACAGTACCTCCATACCTGCAGGTTCCACAACCACGGATATAAATACTTGGGAAAAAATTTTCTCAGAGCTATTTACAGAGCATCTGCATTACATTTACATAGTACTTGTACTATATTATGTATTATAAGTAACCTAGGGATGATTCAAAGTATACAGGAGGATGTGTGTAGGTTACATCCAAATACTACATTCCTTTTATATGAGGGACTTGAGTATCCACAGATCTTGGCATCCAAGGGGGTCCTGGAAGCAATCCCCTGAGGCTATCTAGGGATGACTATTGAGTCTCGATTACATTGAAAATTTTCTCATGTTAGACCCATATGTACTCAAGTGTTGTGTATTTACTTTATTAATCTATTTCACCCAGAATCCTGTAAACATTTTAAAATACTTTACTTAAACCATAAATACTATTTATTTTAAACGTAATCCCAAAAAAGCGCTACAAATCAGAATTCACCAAGACGGCCACTGCGTGTTTGGACGCCGAGATACAAACCTACTGCAGCGTGAAACTGAGATAACGCATCCGCGAGCTGTCCGGCTGCGAGCAGCTTCTTGCCCAATTCCAGATGCTTCTCAACATCTGCATTTACTCCACATTCAGCACCTAAAGTCAAACAAAAAAATAACAATTAACTTTCCATGAACCACAAGTGAACTCTCACCAATACAATGTTAAAAATATAGTTGTCTGCTTCAGTCATCTACCCAGATGAAAAAAGTCACAGAAGCTGAAGTGAGCTAAAGAAAGCAACAATCAAGTACAGGGCTTCATTTTACAGTGTATAAGCCACCCGAAAATATATCCATATTAATAACCTCATCAGTCCAAAGAACATACCTACTCTACAAAATACAAGGAAAATTGGGTAACACAGTAACTAGCAAAAATACTTAAACTTTCTTGGTCAACAACAACAAAATTAGAACTGCTTTGTTTAACTACAATCTCACTTTAATGAATATTAGAATTCACAGATGTATAGAACAGTCTTTTGGACTCTGTGGGAGAGGGAGAGGGTGGGATGATTGGGAGAATGGCATTGAAACATGTATAATATCATATATGAAACGAATGGCGAGTCCAGGCTCGATGCATGATACTGGATGCTTGGTGGTGCAATGGGATGACCCAGAGGGATGGTACGGGGAGGGAGAAGGGAGGGGGGTTCAGGATGCGGAACACGTGTACACCTGTGGCGGATTCATGTTGATGTATGGCAAAACCAATACAATATTGTAAAGTAATTAACCTCCAATTAAAATAAATAAATTTATATTAAAAAAATAAAAATAAAACAAACAAAAAAATAGAATCCACTATAATAATCCAGCAGAGAAGGCACTGGCACCCCACTCCAGTACTCTTGCCTGGAAAATCCCATGGACAGAGGAGCCTGGTGGGCTGCAGTCCATGGGGTCGCTAAGAGTCGGATACGACTGAATGACTTCACTTTCACTTTTGACTTTCATGCATTGGAGAAGGAAATGGCAACCCACTCCAGTGTTGTTGCCTGGAGAATCCCAGGGACAGCGGAACCGGTGGGCTGCCGTCTATGAGGTCGCACAGAGTCGGACATGACTGAAGTGACTTAGCAGTAGCATAATAATCAAGAACTTATTGAGCAACTACAGGGCACCAGGCACTGTGCTACGTATTTGGGATAAGTGAGCGAAACAAAAACCTCAGTCACTCGTGGCACCTGACATTACAGCAGCAGGAGTCAGACATAAGTACGGGAGGTGAAAAGGAGAGCTGCCTGGGTTGGGGCTCAGGAGCAGTGGGGCTTTCAGTATTAAACAAGGTGGTCAAGGACTCACCATGCAGGTATCTAAGAAAAGAGTTTGCCAAGAAGGACCACCACCTAGGGCGAAGGCCCTGGGGTGAGGCGCCTACCAGGTATGTTCCAGAAACAGCAGGGAGGTCTGGATGACCACCACAGAGCCAACGAGGGAGATGACAAATGAGATGAGGTCAGAGTAGTAGAGGGGCCTGACTGTTTTCAGCTTTGGTTTCACTCTGAGCAAAATGTGGACCTAGTGAGGAGCTGGGAGTAGAACAGCATCATCTGACCGACAGGCCAATAATCAACCGACGTGCCGCCTCTCAGCTCCACATCCATGCTCCAGTACGGACTGTAATAACGGACTGGGGTGGGTAAGCATTTTTCTTTACATTGAGCACAATGCTGGGCTTTGACAGTAAAGGGCGCTGAAGGGGCACTTCGGGAAGCTCCCCTCCTGGTTCCTTTCTTCTGGCCCCTACCGCGGCGTGTGCAGGGGGCCCACCTCCAGAGGGGCCCTGTCCTAGCCACGAATCCAGGGTCCAGTCCCTAGGCCACCTGGAGCCTCGGTCACATACCACCTCCCACGAGGACACCACACACCTGAGAAGGTGGCTTCTTGCTTCCCCAGCTGCTGTGGACCAGCTCTAGCCCCGGCAACTCAGCAAACCTTTCTATCAACAAATGGGCTGCAACTGCACTGTCTCCAATGAGATCTGAACCCCAGCCTTGGGGAGGGGACCCCCTCCAGGCTGGCCCTTCCCTGGGGGACTGCCTCTCGGTTCTGGACTATCTATCCCACAGAGTTCCTTTGACACCATTACAGTCACCCTCCTATCGTAACAGTTCTTCACATTAAACTTCCTCTTTTAAAATAACCATGAGGTTTCTGTCTCCTGAAGAGAACCAGACTTTCATACACAATTGGTATTGGGAGTGATTCCAAGACACAGAGCCACAAAAATGGGATTTAAGGAATGGTTTGGTCATGCCCTTGAGCTTGAGCGCTGTTGCTGAATTCTGTGTCAATGAGAAATGAGTTAGTAATTTATAGCAGGTATAGAATCAATTAATGAAGATATCATTTGCCGTTGACATGCTGCAAACTGAGACACACGGCTGGGAAACCCAAGTGGCTGCTGCACTTGACCATAATGGCAGTAATGATGAGAATAAGGACTGTGGGATGGATTCCTCGGAGCACACTGCAGTACCTAAAGAGGAAAGAAAAGCTCAGGGCTAACTCCTAGCTGAGAGATTCCACGGTAGCCCCTAAAACAAACTCTTAATGTTTTGTAGCCATAGCGATGATTTAGCTGGAAATTAAACAGAAAATTTAATTTTCAGGATCGCTGAATTAAAACAAAAGTTGAATTCAAAGCCTCTCCAAGTCTCTCCTAAGGTATTTAGAACATATTAATAAAGAATGGGACCCTCAAACTTAAAATGGGACATCTGGTTGTAACCTACATGAAACGGACCAACTCAACCTCCCAGACCTTCTGAGCCTGCCTTACCCACAGAAGAAGCTTGCCTTCCATCGTCAGTGGCACCTCGGCTTCAACTGCTTAAAATTCCAAGGAAAACCACTCAGGGCAGAAGCCATGAAAGGCGATGCTCACTTAGATACACCTAACCACTCCAGATGTCACCAGGCACATATATTACTGTGACCTATAGAAAACAATTTACTACTCAATGCTCTGTCATTACCTAAATGGGAAGGGAATCTAAAACAGATGGGATATATGTGTAACTGATTCACTCTGAGGTAGAGCGGAAACTAACAACATTGTAAAGCAATGATACTCCAATAAAAACTTAAAGAAAAAACAGTTTATACACCAAAAGAATTGCAAGACTTTGCTGATAAACTAGCAGAAACCGATGGAACATGCTTGGGAATGGATTCTAACGGTTTTAGATCAAGAAGAGTAGAATATAATACTGTATCTGGTCTCATTAACTGGTGTGTGCCCACCTTCTAGAATAGAGGTCAGCAAACTGCTTTTGTAAATAAAATCCTACTGGAACACAGTCACGCCCCTTCACTGCACCTGCTTAATGCTGCTTTCATGCTACAATGCAAAGTTGAGTAGTTCTGACAAAAATCACATAGCCCACCAAACTTAAAGACAACTATATTGAGAAAAGTCTTCTGTCAAAATTATCTTAAACTTTTCTCAGTACTTACAGTTAAAAGTCTCAGTTACATGGAAAATCCTTATATTGGGTAATATGCATTGAACATTATGTATTTATTAATCTATTTCACCCAGAATTGGTCAGTATTTTTAAATATTTTATTTAAATAGCAAATAATATTTATTTTAAATGCTATCCCCAAAAGGGATTATAGAATTAGAATTCACTAAAATGGCTGCTGAGTGTTTTGGTTCCAAGATACAAACCTCCTGCAGCATGAAGCTGAGATAAAGCGGCAGCGAGCTGCCCAGCTGCAGGAAGTTTCTGATCAAGGAGAAGCGGGCTCTGCTGCTACGGTGGCAAAGAGGGGTATGCCTGGACCCTAGGGGACTCTCTGGGGCCTTAGTCCTTCCATGCCCAACACTAAAGATTAATTTTAAACTATAGCAACCAAAAAACAGGGCAGTTGAGCACTCAGACCCTTTAGAAATGAGGGTTTTGGTTACACCATCAGGTGAAGAAGCCAGAGGAGCTGAGGTTCCAGCAGAAGGCACGAGAAGTAAGGGACAGGAAGTTAACAAAGGATGCCATATATGTCAACTATGACCTCATGACTAATTACAGACTCAAGATGCAGCGGCTTTGCACATGTTCTCTTTGCTTGTTTATACACATCTGTTTATTGGTATCAGAAAAGGAAATGGCACCCCACTCCAGTACTCTTGCCTGGAAAATCCCATGGACAGAGGAGCCTGGTAGGCTGCAGTCCATGGGGTCACTAAGAGTCGGGCACGACTGAGCGACTTCACTTTCGCTTTTCACTTTCATGCATTGGAGAAGGAAATGGCAACCCACTCCAGTGTTCTTGCCTGGAGAATCCCAGGGACAGGGGAGCCTAGTGGGCTGCCGTCTATGGGGTCGCACAGAGTCGGAGACAACTGAAGTGACTTAGCAGCAGCAGTTTATTTGTATATAGTCAAGCCTCACAATTCAGACTGTGTCTCAGAATTTGCCCACTCACTAAAATTTATCTGTAACCCCCTAAAACTCATTTGTAATCTCCAAACTAATATTCAGGGCCCCCTGGCGGTCATTTGAGGACATGTGTATGGGCAGAACAGTAACACACCGGGACACTTGAAGAGCATGTTCCGGCTGAAGTCAAACAAGGTGATTCTCCTTCTTCCTGTGTCAGCTCTCATGTTATAAACAAGTGTCCTCTATGGTTTTTACTTTCCTTCTTTTTCACTGATTTCACTGTTTAAAACTGGCCCCCAAGCGTAGTACTCCCTAATGTTCCTAAACACAAGAGAGCATACTGGGCCTTTCAAAAAAAATACGTTTGGGGAATTCCCTGGTGATCCAATGGTTAAGACTCTGAGCTTCCACTGTCAGGGATGTGGGTTCAATCCCTAGTAGGGGAAATAAGATCCTGCAAGCTATATGGTACAAGCAAAACACTTTCAAGAAAAGAAAACATGTTTGTCAGATAAGCTTCACTCAGACATGAATGATAACGCTGCTGGCCATGAATTCAATGTTAGTCAATTATATTAAACAAGATATTTTTAAACAGAAAGTCACACAAACAAGGTTACATTCTGATCTGTTGACAAACATGTAGTGACCTGAGGCCTTGCAGGATCCTAAGCCCGAATTTTCTCCCACGTGCAGTGGTTTAATATTTGCTAATTCAACATTCATAATGACATATGGAGTATAACTACCATGAACAAAGAGAATTGACTGTACTAATCGTATTTTCTCCAGTTTCCATTTTTATTTACAAGCTGTTAAAATTAACTTTACAATTTAGTTTTTATATAACTAAGTACCGAACAGGACAGTGGTAATTAATACAGTCAGTAATGGACCCAGTGACTGTTGAAAACACCTTAACCAGGATACAGGCAAGCGTTTCTTCATTTACAAGAAGACCTGCACCTTGTTAGGTAGAATATAGACTCTTTTTGTTGTTCTAAAGTTCAAATGCGTGTAGAAGGGGCACATGGAAACTAAATGCCACAGCATTTCTCTTTCACAATGAAAATGATGTTGCGCTTTTCAGTGTGCTAAGGAGACACTGCAGGGAAAACAATCTGAACAGCCATCACTTGAGAGGGTGGAGACAGGACTGGGAAGGAGCAGAAGAAATGTCTCTGGGGTGCTGAGAGTGCTCCAACCCTGATGACGGCGAGGGCTGCACAAGCACATGCAATTATCAAAATCCAGCAAGTATATACTTCAAAATGGACATTTTATTGTATACAAATTTTACCCCTGCAAAAAACAAATGCTAATGACATACATGTTAAAGTATTTAGGGACATGTGCACAGATATTATTTTGAAAATTATTTTTTCAAAAGGATTAATGGATAGAAAAATGCCCAGAGGGATATGTATTAAAAACATGTGTAGTAATTACATTAATAGTAGAATTTAGGTGATAGGTACAGGACTGTACACAATAAAATTGTTTCAACTTTACACCATGTTTAATAATAAAATGTTGGAAAAGCATACAACACAGTAAGTGTTAGGATGGAAGGAATACACAAAGGGCTCTGAGAGGGCACAAGTAGAGGCACCTAACGCCTACAATTAAAACTGAATAAAATTTAACATTCAATTTGTCAGTCTCACTACTCACAGCATAAATGCCGCTTAGCTAATGGCGAGTGTGTGGGACAGTAAGGGTAATAGAGAACATTTCCCAGCATCACAGAAAGTTCTCCTGGACAGTGCTGGGTTGGGGGGACACGGTGTTCCCTGAGGTCTCCCCTGAAGGACAAGTGAGAAGGATGGACCTATGTGCCAAGCCTGAAGAGGGAATCCAGCATTCTGAACACAAAGAACATCGTATCTTTATAAAAGCCAAGAACTCAAGATTAATGAGGCTTTCCGAGAACTCAGAGTCCAGTACCGCAGCCCGCTCTCCTCTCCACCATGCCTTCGCTACTGAGTGGGTCTTTCTCACTACTTTCTCTGCTAGAAGATGCCAGTAAACAGCCAGAAGGAAAGAGGGAAATCAATCAAGTCCCAGTGACAGTAACTCAGGTAACATGATGCTGACTAGACCATGTAGTAGCAGCAGTGCAAACAGAGAAAACAGACTGCGGAGAAAAATTACCAGAGAGGAAAAGGCTACACGTGACTTACGTCAACTGTCTGAACAGGGGTCAAGTGAAGAAAGAGATGGAGTCCAGGAAGACAGCCAGAGCAAACTATCTGAACAACTGCCTGCCATTTCAATCATCAAAAGCTAGTGAATTTCTGATTTCATCTAATACAGCAAAAAGCCAAATGAAATACACTTTACCTTACTCTTCACCCTACTAAACAAAGTAGCTTTTCATATGCCCAGTCTGCATTTTCTGGGTTTCTGTGTAGTGTTTTATTACACTGGTTGCCTGCTGGAGCCCTCTAAATAAGGAAGGAAATACGAAGGGGAAAAAAAAGAAGGAAGGAGGAAACCTTAAATTGGCGGTCTCCAAAACTCAGGGTCCTAAAGCTACAATTCAAAGAGATAAAATGCACCCCTAGGTTTATAGCAGCGCTATTCACAATAACCAAGACGTGGAAACAATCGAAAAATCTCCATCGACAGATGAACGGATAAAGAAGATGTGGTACATATACACAGTGGAATACTGCTCAGCCATGAAAAAGAATGAAATCATGCCATTTGCAGCACCATGCATGGACCTAGAGATTAGCAAACTAAGTGCAGTCGGTCAGAAAGACAAATACCATGCACTTAAATGTGGGGTCTAAAGTATGACACACATGAACTTATCTACTTCTACAGAAACACACTCACAGGGACAGAGAGCAGACTTGTAGTTGCCAAGGGGGACAGAGGGACTGGAACTTTGGGATTACCGTTTTATATATAAAATGGATAAACAAAAAGGCCCACTGTGTAGCACAGAGGACTATATTCAATATCTTGTGATAAACCATAAAAGAATATGAAAAAGAATGTGTATTTATACATATATATGTATGTATAACTGGATCGCTGGGCTGTAGAGCAGAAACTAATATATTATGGTAAATCAAGTATACTTCAATACAATAAATTAAAAGAAAAAACAAAACTCAGGATCCTACAAAGTCCTATTTGTTTGGGGGCAATAATGTGAAAACGTCTAACCTATTTAAGAGTATGTGGATATAATCTGGAGAAATTAGTTGGGGGTTTCAGTGAACTAGGAAAGCACTGTTATTTTTTATTTTTCCCATTTAAAATGAAGACACAGGCTCCTAACCTGTATTTTCAGAGAAAGTCAGTATGCTATATAGACTTAGAAACTGATTATATTCAGAATGTGAGAGTCAACTGTAGTTTCACCTAATTCCATATCATATCCAAAAATACAACCTGCTTTTCATAATGAAGATTATGGAAATTAACGTTTTACTTAACAGACGTTACTGAACACTGTATAAAATTGCGGCCTTAACAGAAATGAATAAGAAAGCAATGAGGAGAATCCTACAGGCTTTAGCTTTATGAGAACTCCCCAGCCTACAGGGCAATCACTGACTCTGGAGAGAGGCTATTTTCCAGCATGGCGTTGGAGTTTCCACCACATAATGAAGTATTTACAGAATATATCATGTGCAGGGACTGCCTTCAAAATAATCTTGGGGAGGAGGATGAAAGTGTAGACAAATGCATCCACCAAGTGCTGGTAATTTTTGAAGTGGGGTGACAAGGTCACAGCCATGAAACGAAAAGATGCTTGCTCCTTGGAAGAAAAGCTATGACCAACCTAGACAGCACATTAAAAAGCAGAGACATACTTTGCCAACAAAGGTCAGTCTAGTCAAAGTTATGGTTTTTCCAGTAGTCACGTATGGATGTGAGAGTTGGACTATAAAGAAAGCTGAGCGCCGAAGAATTGATGCTTTTGAACTGTGGTGTTGGAGAAGACTCTTGAGAGTCCCTTGGACTGCAAGGAGACCCAACCAGTCAATCCTAGAGGAAATCACTCCTGAATATTCATTGGAAGGATGGATGCTGAAGCTAGAACTCCACTACTTTGGCCACCTGATGCGAAGAACTAACTCACTGGAAAAGACCCTGATGCTGGGAAAGATTGAAGGCGGGAGGAGAAGGGGACAACAGAGGATGAGATGGTTGGATGGCATCACCAATGGGTGTGAGTTTGCGTAATCTCCGGGAGCTGGTGATAGACAGGGAGGCCTGGCGTGCTACAGTCCATGGGGTTGCAAAGAGTCAGACACGACTGAGCAACCGAACTGAACTGACAGGACACAGTGGTACACAATACTATTTTCTATAATTTGGTGTATTTTTAAGATTTTCCAAGAACAAAATTTAACTTACATCCTTTCAATGAAGAAATGACTCGCTGATAGAAATTACCTCTTAGCTTTAAAGAAAAAATTTTTTTAAGAAAGTGGTCCATAGGAAATAGAAAAAAACAGTCACCTAACTAAGCACATGAGCCTACTTCCCAATAGGCTCAAATTCTAGAAATGACAAGATTTATTTAAGGAGATACATCCATAACCTCACTGAAAAACAAAATTCTTTTTTAAGAAGAAGAGGACCATCTGAAAAACAGAAATTTTGGAAAAATTCTCAAAACATAAAACGGACAGGATGAGACTGGTGGGCAAAATCATATCCAAACACCTTCTCAGGAGAGGTATGCCGTGAGGTGGCTGCAGCTCTCTGGGAGACCCAGAGAGCTGAAACCAGGGAAAGGAAAGAAGAGGTCCTGAAGACTTCTTAGCCTCCAGACAGGCAGTCAGCCTTCTCTCACAATCAGAATTCAAAGACAGGCAACAGCAATTCTGAAAAACAAAAATGAGCGTTAAAACCTATCCTTATGAAACCAATACCAAACAAGAGAATTAAGGAACCAAAATTGGTGGAGCAAATAGGCAAAAAATTCTAAAAATGAAGATAACTGACATCCTTACAGATCCACAGGATGCAACACACATTAAAAAACAGACCAGTGTCCATGCAGACTGCTCTAGCAGTGGGGATGCAGTGTAATAAAGATAGACAAGCAAATCACTCCTGCCAGAGGACAGGAAGCGGTGCTTAATATAGTGCTTAGGAGTCAATAACTTCTCCCTGAGTTAGAACATAAAAGGCAGGAGAGCAGTCCCAAATGACAAAAAGCCACCAGCATGCCAAAATATGATCAGGCAAGTAGTACAAAACAAGTGCAGGCTTGGGCAGAACCAAGCTCAACATTAAGGCATCACGAAGAGGCTCCCGGCTGGCAGGATGGGTCACACACAGCCTTGCAGGCTATGGTAAGAAATCTGGGTTTTACTCCAAGAGCAGAGGGACGTCACTGGATGGGTTTTCAGCAAGGAACTGACGATCTGATTTACATCCTAAAAAGATCACTTCGGCTGGCCGTGTGGAAAACAGATTAGAGGCGGGCAGGAATGGAAAGAACTGTGGTGGTGTGAACCACGGACAGCAAGTTGCGTTGGAGTAAACGTGTTCAGATTTCACTGATGCTTTAAAACAAGGATACAGTATGTACTTCTGTGCAGTTTAGTTTTTTCCTCTGGTAAGAATGTATTCATGTGCTTATACAATAAAAAGAAAACAAACTGAGCAATGTGTTTTGTTAAAGATGTACTGATTATCACTTGAAACTGAAAACTTTTAGAGAATATTTGTTAACACTAAAGATATTTTATAACTAAGCAGCCAGTTAAGTCAAGAAAGAAGAGCAAAATACCCTGTCTCAAACATTTCTGTTAGACTGTAGTTCAAAGGTATAGCATTGTAATCAAATACTGCAGGGAATATTTTTAGATGATATAGATTCTAAAACTTAAAGCAGTCCTTATCTTTCATAAACACTAAAATATTTATAAACGAAATGATGTCATGTAAAATGTTCCGAAATAATCCACGGGTACAGATGGAATAAGATTGGTCAGGGGTTGTTAATTGTTAACACAGGGAGATGAGTACAGGGAGGTTCATAATATCATTCCCCACCTTGGTAAATGTAAGAAAATTTCACACAGTAAGGTTTTACTTTAAATCTTTTTGGGCTTCCCTGATAGCTCAGCTGGTAGAGAATCGCCTGCAAGGCAGGAGACCCTGGTTTTCGATTCCTGGGTCAGGAAGATCCCCTGGAGACAGGATAGGCTACCCACTCCAGCATTCTTGGGCTTCCCTTATGGCTCAGCTGGTAAAGCATCTGCCTGCAATGCAGGGTACCTGGGTTCAATCCCTGGGTTGAGAAGATCCCCTGCAGAAGGGAAAGGCTAGCCACTCCAGTATTCTGGCCTGGAGAATTCTACTGACGGCGTCCATGGGGTCGCAGAGAGTCTGACACAACAGAGCAACTTTCACTTACTTAAATCTTTTTAAGGGATAGGGGTAGGGAAGTTAAAACAATTAAAGGCAGTTCATTTCGATTTTTTAAAGGTAAATTCTAACATAAACTCTACCTCCACATTTACTCTACCTCCATAAACATTTAGAGTTCCCAGTATAAAGTTTAAAAGATTGTGCATCACATGTACAAATGTGTGTACAGAAAACATGTTAAAATGACACTAAAAAGAGACTGAACTAGGGATCACGTAAGAATGGTGAAAATGCTGTGGCTGAACTCTCTAACCATCCAGTCTATTACAGCTGGTAAAATTAATTTCAAAGGCAAGCTGATGGATTTATCTATGTGCTCACAACACGTAAAGGAAGCAGTCTTCCAATTATCAAGATTTCAAACATCTCCCATTTAATTTTCTCAAAGGGACAATCAGATCAATGTACTCAGTAGAGGATTTCAGATTGCTGGAGGAAGAAATCTGGATAGCAGCTAAACCATTAGTCACAGCACTTTCCTTATCCAGTCACGAAAATGTCTAACAGGAAAGATGTAACACAGAAGGAAATTAAGAAATAAAAAAATAAAAAAAACATGCTGAATACTTTCAGAATATCTATTTCACTTAATTTTCACAACAAACCTAGAAAATAAACCTCTTTCATACTGTGATAACTGAGGAATCTAAGGCTCAGAGAAGTCACCCAAGCTACCTGAAGACTCATGGTAACTGTCAGAACATGACTCAATTTCAAAGCCTAGTTTTATTTGCAGCACAACTCAGAAACCTTTCCACCACATAAACCAGGCTAAGCTCTCTCTCCACAGTTGCTCAGCCTTGCATGCCTCACTCACCCAACCCATCATTTAATGGAACATTTTAACCACAATCTGTTCCAATCTCACAGGTAGACCCTGAGGTTTAGTGGGAGCCAAGGGTACATTTGCAAAGTTCTTTCAACTATTTATTCCAGATGCCTCAGGCCACACATTCTACAGAGAGCCACTGCAGTTTCCTGCTTCAACAGTGCTTGCCAGAGGCTGGACCGAACCAGCACTGCCACACCTCCAACCGGCACCCTGGAGGGTGCCTCGGCCACCTGCCACGACGACGGAGCGCACCTCGAAGGTGTGCCCAAGCGATCACCAGGACTCCGCGGCCGCCATCAACTGCCAGATCCAGCTGGCGCTTCTTGCCTCCTGCATCTCCCTGGCCATGTCTTGCTGCTTTGATCCTGACGGTGCGGCTGTGAAGGATATGCCAAATTTCTTCAGCAGTCTCATGAGGACACAGAATATGCGGAGACACTGATGAAGCTACAAGCCAACAAGGCGGCTGAATCCCAAATTCTTCAGGGTATCAAGAAACTAAACCAGGAGGACTTGGAGAGCAAGCCGGTGGAACACAACAGAACACGTGTTACTCCTGAAAAGCACCTAAGGGAACTGCACAAGCTGGTTACTGACTAGACAATACCCACTTGGGCGACTTCCCCGAGACTCTTTACCTGAATGAGCAGATGAAATCCAAAGGTCTGGGTGACCAGACACCAGCGTGCACCAGATGGGGGCCCTCGAATCTGGCATGGCAGAGGATCTCTCTGACAAGCACACCCTGGGGGACAGAGACCCTGAGAGCTGAGCCCCAGGCTGGCTTCCCACAGCCACAGGGCCACTTTCTTGGTCACTGAGGCCGTGCATGCATGTTCAGGTTACCGTGACCTTTTCTGTAAGTTGGACCAAAACATCCACCTAGGCTCTTTCATTTGCACTAGTCCTTCAAATAAAGCAACGAGGTGTCCCTCCAAAGAGTCTTCTATACTGTCACCCCAGAGGTCCAGTTCCTCTCCAAACTAAGCTTCTCTTGCCTTCAATGATTGAAAGCGGTATCCAGCATTTCTTGTGCCTTTTACCTAAAACTCAGATCCTTATCATGTTACTATCTTATCTAACATCACTCCCACCTAACAATGTGATAAGTAAATACCACTTCCTCTATACAAATTTCAGTCTTCCAGGGAGAATTGATTATCATCCCCCGGTGCACCTCGGTCACTTCTCCTAACGGAACTTGCCACAGCGTGTAAGTGGTGGCTGTGTAGCCCCTTTCCCCGAAAGACAGAGGGCATGCCTCCTAACTGGGATATTTCCCCACCTTCCTCCAAGGCCAGCCCCCTGCTACAGCCAGAGAAATCCTCCCAAAATGCATTCCTAGTAACAATTCTGCAGTGTTTGCACAGCACTGGAGAGATTCAGTCCAAGTCCCTTCAGATCTAAAGGCAAACAGGATCCTGCATGATCAGGTCCCTCATCTGGGTCCAGCCTCCTCACCCCTCACTCTCAAACGCTAAAGAATCTGCCTGCAATGTGGGAGACCTAGGTTCGATCCCTGGGTCGGGAAGATCCCCTGGAGTAGGGAATGGCAACCCACTCCAGTATTCTTGCTTGGAGAATTCCATGGACAGAGGAGCCTGGTGGGCTACAGTCCATGGGGTCACAAAGAGACAAACACTACTGAGTGACTGACACACACAGACAGCACAGGGAACGGGCGGAACCTCCCTGAACACACCAGTTCTCACGCTGCATCCCTTTCAACTTGCCGTTCCACAGAAACGCCTTCCCCACCTGCCCCCCTGGCAAAGTTCCCTCCTCCATCAGGATTCTGCCCTCACACGCAGTTCCCCTGTGAAACTTCCCCTCACTACTTGGGTGAGAAGGCGGGGACGCTCCTCCTCCACTACTTCCCTGTGCATCCCTCCACTCACAGGCACAGGACTTCACTCTGCAATCCCCCAGCCTCAATAAGCTGGCCTGCACAGCTGGCCTGCCAAGTCCCAGACCTGACCAAAACAAGCCTGAGAGAACGAACTGCCTTTTCTTCTTTATATACCACCGAGTCCAGTACCTTGCACAAAGTGGTACTCAAAATTTATTGAATGCTGCTGCTGCTGCTAAGTCGCTTTAGTCGTGTCCGACTCTGTGCGACCCCAGAGACAGCAGCCCACCAGGCTCCCCCGTCCCTGGGATTCTCCAGGCAAGAACACTGGAGTGGGTTGCCATTTCCTTCTCCAATGCATGAAAGTGAAAAGTGAAAGTGAAGTTGCTCAGTCGTATCCGACTCTTAGCGACCCCATGGACTGCAGCCTACCAAGCTCCTCTGTCCATGGATTTTCCAGGCAAGAGTACTGAATGAATGTAACTAAATTCCTTCTTTCTTAAATGTATTATAGTTCATCAATATAATAGAACCTAAGATACACAATAACAATTATAAAAATCAAACCCACCAAAGATTCGTACAGACACTAATATGTTTCTTTAAAAATTGTAAATGTGTCTGCTTCTGCAGTATCTCAACTGTGTATTTTAAGCCATGGATAATTTTTATTCCTTTGCCACATCCTGGGAGACAGTGACAATGAGAGAGGCCTCCTACTTCTGAGAGATAAGACAACCAAACATCCTGCTGTCTTCTGAGCAGCAATAAACAAACAGGTTTCTCCACAGACAAGAGTCAGCCAAAGGTCAGCCAAATATACAGCATGGACGGGGGAAAAGGTGAAGCAGCTAAGTCTTGTACTGAAGTTATAACAGTATTGCTGCTGCTAAGTCGCTTCAGTCGTGTCCGACTCTGTGCGACCCCACAGACGGCAGCCCACCAGGCCCCCCCCAAGATCTGTCATATGTTTACAGAGCAAAAACTAAACAATTTTAAGAAACAAAGTTGAGGGCTTAAAAAGTATGATGTGCTGAGAGTCACAACCAAGACTGAACAACCAGACTGAAAAAGTCAAGAACAAAAGGTTAGAGACGCGAAGGCTCAAGCCAAGGCCAGGTGGCAGAAGGGAAGCTAGCCCGGGGGGGTGGTGTTCAGGCTGGAGCACTTAAGAGTGTCAGGAAGAAAGAGAACTTTAAGATCCTTCTAAAACCGAACATAGGCGGGGAAAAAGAACACAATGCAGGGAGGAAAAAAGTACTGTCTATAAAAGGTCCTATCTAAATTCAAGATCAGAGCAAGACGGGTCAGAGAAAGAAGTCTCAAGACAGAAACAGAACACAGTGGAATCTGGCTCTTCTCCAAAGAACAGGAAGTTCATTATCTTCACAATTCCACAGTCGAGTAAGGACCAATGACAAAACAGTTTTAATAAAAATACACTGAGCTGGAACCCCTAGACCTTGCAAGCATCTCTTTCCAATCTCCCTAGCCTAAAAACTGTTTTAGTATTCAAAGCCAAAAGTTTCCAGGTGGCACTAGTGGTAAAGAATCCACCTGCCAGTACAGGAGACAGCAGAGACACGGGTTCGATCCCTGGGACAGGAAGATTCCCCGGAGGAGGGAAGATCTCCTGGAGGAGGAAATGACAACCTGCTCCAGTATTCTATTACAGTCCATGTTGCTGCAAAGAGTCGGACATAAGTGAGCACATGTGCGCACACACAGCCAGACTTAAAACGGAGCACATGCGCGCACACACACATAGCCAGACTTATAACTGACCACGTGCACGCGCGCACACACACAGACTTAAAGGAAGTTATGTAGCAAGTACATACGAACTATGTCTGCACCAAAATCTTCCTGGGTAAACTAGGAAAATAAAATCTATTGTAACCACGTTTGCTCAATTCCAATGGACTTTAGTCTTCGCTTCAGTTAAATGTGAAAGCATAAATGTTGTGATGGGTTTCCCTTTTCAATGAATTTTAACTTGGAAAATCAGTTTAGAAGCGTTCATATTTAAAAAAAGTTAGAACAGTCAACCTCACTCATCCATTTTGAAAACATTTATTGCAAATCTACTTCATGTCAACATAGTTTAGGTATAGAGATTAACAGCACTTTCCATAAAGCTTATATTCTAGAGAGGCAGACAGACAAGAAATACAAATCAAGTAATTGAGGACAACATTAAGTTTTATGAAGAAAACACAAAAAGGGAAAGGGAGATTATTAACTGACCTAGAGCATGCTTCTTAAACAGCATGTCAGGGCTGAAATATGAACGCTCATTTGGAAAGCTGTTCTCTGAAACCTCCAGAGTATAGGAACAACAAGAATAAAGACACCTACATCAGAAATGAGCTGGGCATGTGGAAGTCAAGTTGATGTGGCAGGAGCCCAGTGAAGGAGAAGATTAAGATGAGAAAAGATATAAGTAAACAGGAGTCAGATACATAAGGCTTTGCAGGCTCTACTGTGTTGAGAAGAGAATAGAAGATGAGGATGTAGCGAGAGAGACTACCAAGGACTCTCTGATCTGAAGTTCCCCTCTCAAGAGAAACAATGATACTGTTCAGTAGCTACAGCGACACATAACATCAAAGCCCAGTTTAAGACGGAAACACTATAGCCTGCTGGAGTGCTGATGTCAGAGCCCCAGTAGAGGAAGAAAGTGATGGTGCAGGAGAAAAACAGCAACTGTAGAAGCAGTCGTTTCAGATGGTGACAGGAAACGGAATCCAGGCCATAAGTATAAAATTGGATTTTGCCAAGAGGAGGGATTTTTGTTTTTAATCATTAATGTTTTTAATCATTAAGTAGCAGAATGGGTACAGATGCAGGTAGGTAGGCTACTAAATTCAGAGGTAGAAAGAAGAAGAAACTGCCCTGTGACGGCTTTCATTTTCTCAATAAAGACAAAGTCTAAAACAGCAGTCCCCAACTTTTTAGCACCAGGGACAGGTTTCCTAGAAGACAATTTTTCCACGGATAGGGTTGGGGAGAGGAGACAGTTTCAGGATGAGTCAAGCACACCACATTTACTGTGTGCTTTGTTTCTATTATCATCACGTCAGCTTCACTTCAGATCAACAGGCATGAGATCTGGAGGTTGGGGACCCCTGGTCACAAAGAATGGGCAAGAGGGACTTTCCTGGTGGTGCAGGGGCTAAGACTCTGAGTTCCCAACGCAGGGGATCTGGGTTCCATCCCTGGTCAGGGAACTAGATCTAAGATGCCACAGCTAAGACCTTGTGCAGCCAAAAACAAAGAATGAGGAAGAAAAGAAAGGAGGATTTCAACTGGAGATTTAAGGAAAGAAGAAAAGGTCTGAGACACTAACTTTCCAGAACACTAGGGAACTGTAGGAATTGTAGCTAGGAATGCTAGCAGTACTGAGTATGCACTGGAAAGAGAGACTATATGCTTAAAATGAGACCTGTCAGCAAGGTTATCTTCATTTTTCTCCATCCATGATCAGCTCTGAGGTTCAACAAACCAGTTGGCCAGGTTGAATTTAAATCAGTTCAAATTTTGGCAAGTGAATAAAACCAAAGTTTACATGGACAAGAAAATTAAAGGGTGCTTCCAATGGACTGACTACAAGATAGATCATGAAATCCACATTGAGCAAGTAGCAAGAGAACACAGATGCTTCACAAAACATGCGTTATATCCCCAAGTTGTCTATAAATGCAAAGACAAAAGCCAAGAGTTCTATACTGCGTGTAGCTCACCTATAAAGAGCACTACAGTGAAGCCTCTGCTAGCCGATTAAATGAGTCTTCGTATTCTAGAACTCCGAATGACACAAACTCATCAGACTTTTAAAACTTATCTTCAAAAATTTAAAAAGCAGTATCCCAAAGATCTTGAAAAATCAATTTATGGCCGATATGATGTTTTTGTTCTTAAGAGCAAGTGACTGCGTTCCCATGATATTTCCATACAAAGAAACATTAATAACTGGACAATAATCAGGGGAACACTATGGCAAGAGAAATTAAACTTAACCACAATTCATTAACTTCATATGGGAAAGTAAAGCCTATTGACTACTGGCCATTCCATTTCAGCACAACTCCCCCATCCCACAGTAACTAAACTACTCCATTTCTGGGCACTCGCTCAGTAAATACTAACTAGTCAAGTGAATTGGGACCTGGACACTACTGCTAAATAACAGCCTATAACATTAGATGAACTTAAAATAACTTTCTAGAAGCTCTCTGATAGTCTGCTACAATACTTAGTTTACAGGAGTTACCCCTTATTCTCAGGGAATACATTCCAAAATCCCCGTGGTTATCAAAACACGGATAGTACTGAACCCTATATATACATTTAGGGCTTCCCTGATAGCTCAATTGGTAAAGAATCTGCCTGAAATGCGGGAGACCCCGGTTCGATTACTGAGTCAGGAAGAGCCACTGGAGTCGGGATAGGCTACCCACTCCGGTATTCTTCGGCTTCCTTGTGGCTCAGCTGGTGAAGAATCTGCCCACAATGCAGGAGACCTGAGTTCGAGCCCTGGATTGGGAAGATCCCCTGGAGAAGAGAAAGGCTACCCACTCCAGTATTCTGGCCTAGAAAATTCCATGGACTGTATAATGTGGCTGCAACGAGTCGGATATGACTGAGCGACTTTCACACACACACTATATACACATTATATTTTCCTATTCATACGCACTTATCATTATGATAAGGTTGATTTAAAAATTAGACAGAGATCAACAATAGTAAAAGAACAATTATCACAATATACTATAATAAAAGATGTGAATGTTGTGCCCTCTTCTCAAAATATCTTATTGTACAAATGGAATGCCTTTCCCATCTTACCTGAGCACTTATCAAAGACTGTGACCACAACTTCCTTAGTCTGAGGTGCGACAGTCAAACTAGCACAAATTACTTTTTCCTTTTTCACAATTTCACAGATAGGAGACTGATTCTTACCACAGATCTTAGCAACCGAGCACACAGTTTTGTTTTGTTTTTTTCTTTCCTTACTAAGACACAGACTTTTTTCACTTAAAGGCAGCAGTTTACAGCTTCTCTTGGCATATCCAAACTTCCAAATTGTCAGCATCACCAGGTTTGCACTTTAGGGCCATTATTAAGTAAAAGAAGGGTTACCTGAACACAAGCTCTGCAACAGTGCTGATAATCCAGATGGCTACTAAGTGACAGGCTGGATACAGGGGACAAAGAGATGATTCATGGCCAGAGCAAGACCGTGTGAGATTTCATCATGCTATTCAGAAAGGTTTGCAATTTAAAACTTATGAATTGTTTATTTTGGGAATTTCCCATTTAATATTTCACACCACAGTTTACCACAAGTAACTGAAACCAAGAAAAGAGAAACCACAGGTAAGGGGAAGAGGGTATATAAATTACTGAAAGTCCTTTGCTTTTGCTATTTATTACCTTCATATTTAAATAATGTCAAGAAAATCCTAGCGAGCACAGTTCACATAAGAAATATCACCATCTTTTGTAACTATTCTTTTCCCAGCGTCCAAAGTATATGGTTTTGTCAGGTCAGTTCAGTGAAATAAAGATAAACTGAGTTCAGAAAAGAATGTTAAGGAAGAAAGAGATAAAAGAAGGTTTGGTTCCCAGGTTATGTTCCCACTTAAATCACCAAATAGAACACACCATTAGCGGAGAATTAAAATAGCTTCCTTATCTGTAACATAAGAATACTAAAGTAGATAATACAAAAGTTTTTCTTCTGCTCCAAAAATTCTATTCCTAAACTAGTGCTTCAGACTTCCTTCTTTCAAAGGCCTTTTGGAAAAGGGCTGCTAAAAGATTTAACCTTTCAATTCATGAGCCTATTAAATAGTTTATTTCTCTGAATTACAATTAACCGAAAAGCCTAGGGAAACAAATAAGTATTTTTAAATCCGACACAACTAGGCCCCCTAAGCTAATTACTGGGGACACTCTGCAATACAACTCTTTCATATTCACTCTCCTCACACCTGTTCTGTGTCTTCCGTCTCCAAGCCTGGGCCCAGTAGTGGAACCATGCGGTCCTAAGTGCCTCCAGAAAGACAGCTTAGAAAACTCAGACACTCAGCTTACTTGGGAAAACTCGAGCTAACAGCTTGCTTTCAGAGGTTCTTGCCTATCTTTACATCTCCATCAAATAAAATAGATACCTGGTTTACACAACAGATACCTAATTTAACTCCACTGCATAACTCATTATACCAGTGAGTCCTTTTTAGACATGCAAAATTTCAGGTCCCACCTAGACTTACTGAATCAAGGACTTTGGGAGTGAGGCTCACCACTTTGTTTAAAAAGGAATCCAGGTGACCACACACTCAAGCTTGAGAACCACTGTATTAAAGACATCAGGAAAATTCTCTTCCTGTTCATTACTGCTGGTGGCAAACAAACAAATAGAAAGGCTGAATTTTCTCAGCTGCCAGTACTTACAAGTGCTTGGGCCCACAGGATACCCTCAGCCACTTAACTTCTGTCTCCAGTCCACAAGCAAGATGAACTTTAGAGTCAAATAATGTAAGTTCAACTTATGTCTCTTAGAGTTAACAGCTATGTGACCTTATCCAAGTTAAATTCTTAGAGCCTCAGTTTCCTCATCTGGAGAGTAGAAACAACATCTTGTACCTCCTTGAACAGGAGATAGCTTACAGAAAGGTGGCCAGGAGAGTGCCAGGTACCATCGATAAGTTTAGGAACTTTTTCCTTTCTTCTCTACCACCTGGACCAAGTCCTGGCCACCTCACACAGACAATACCCTAAAGAAGACAGCACTTTGGCACCCCTCTGTGAAATGTCACCATGCGTTCCACATTGGGTGAATAGCTCTCGGGTGAGGTTTTCCTTCTGGAAAATACTACAAGATAGAAATGAAGTGTTAAAGTCCTACAGAATCATATACAGAACAGTGATTCTAAAAAGACAGCCTATAAGCCAGTGGAAAAGGCAAACCTTACACAGGTGTATACCTGTGTAACTTAAAATAATAATTCACGTTAAGCAGAACATAGGCAACTTTCTCTTCAAAGTGAAGTATCAGTCCATCAGTGGTGTCCAACTCTTTGCAACCCCATGGACTATAGCCCACCAGGCTTCTCTGTCCATGGAATTCTTTAGGCCAGGACACTGGAGTGGGTTGCCATTCCCTTCTCCAGGGGATCTTCCTGACCCAGGGATCAAACCCAGGTCTCCCGCACTACAGGCGGATTCTTTACCATCTGAGCCACCAAGGAAGCTCAGTTTTCTCTTAAGTGGCCAAAATTAATTAATGCTAACTGTACTACACTTCATAGGGTAGGAGATAGTTAACATTAAAATATGTAAAAGAAGTGGAATACATGACCTATATTAAAGGTCAAGGTCCAGGCATTGCAGTCCCAATTCCATATATTTTTCTGGGGCAGCCTCACTGTCAAATTCTTTTTCCCAATGTTGCCATGCCACATATTCTGCTTTCTGATTTAAAAAAAAAATATGGTCCTCCGGAACACCACCCACCCCGCCCCGCCAAAAAAAAAAAAAAAAACAGCTGCTATGAATAAGACCTAAAAATTGGAGAGTATTACTCTTTTTCCAAGTTGAAAATCTGGAGGGGATTTTACCAGCAACAATTCCTGCCTTCAGCTCTTCACTCCCTCTAATACGAAATCCAATATTAAACTGTTTAATTTGACCTCCGTAACTACTAGCCTGTTCACGGGGCTGGAAACAGTTGAGTGCACGACATGACTTCACTATACTCGAATATTCCGCAGGGTAACCACGCTTGGAGCATCAGATCAATGGGCACTCCCGGCTTTCATTCTTACTCCTGCCCGCTGACAACTAAGACGGGACAACCCTCAGTTTCCTGTTAAGAGCAGCCAACATACCAAACTGTAGGACTGAAGTGAAAATTAGCGTTCGTATCTTCTTAAAGTGGATTCCCTACCACCCCACCCCCACCCCAGGGAACTCGTAAAAGGAAAGGCTGAGTGACATCAGACTGGAAACTGTAAAGCCACAAACTTTTAGTGCCTTGCCCGCCGGGAGCTTGAATTTCAGCAGCGGCTCCTTAACGCACCAAGCTAACAACTTCGAGACACAACCCAGAGCAGAGTGGGGTGACGGTTACTCACTTCTAACATCCAACACGACACTGTCCCCTCCACCTCCCGGAACTCCAAAGCCAAAGCACCCTCCCTTCGGGCCACCTTTACAGCCTCCTCCCAGCACCGCTGACCCGGAGCCCCCGGCGCCGATCGAGGGTCCCAAGCGAGGCCGGGACCGGACAGCCGCCCGGGTCTCCGCGCCCTAGGACTCCCCAGAAGTCGCCGCCCCGCTTCCCGCCGGCCCCACCGGCCCGGCTCCTCAGTCCATACCCGCGGTTCCGCGGCCCGCCGCTGCCCGCACCTCTCCCCCAGACAAACCCGGAACCGGGAGCCGGCCCCCGCCCTGGGGCGGGCTCAGGCCCAGGCCGGCCGCGGAGTCCCCGGCTCCCGCCCCGACCGCCCCGAGACGCTCGACTGGGAAGCGCCGGGAGGCCTGGCCGCCCCTCCACCCCCCACCACACCCGGCGCGCGCCTCCTCCGGGCCGGGGCGGGACACGACTCACCTTCGTACTGCAGGTCCACCAGGACCAGCAGGAAAGGGAACACCGAGCCCAGCCGGCTGGTCACAGAGCCGGGGGCCACCATGTCCGAGAGCGCGGGCGCAGAGGAGGAGCAAAGCTGCGGGGCCCACCAGCCCCCCGCCGCGGCGCTCAGGCTGCAGCTGCGGCCGCCCGCCCGCAGTCTGCTCTCGCTCGGGCCTAAGGCGGCTGGCGCCTAGAGGAGGGAGGCGGCAGCGGCGGCGGCGGCAGCGGCGGCGGGCGGGGTCCTAGCTACGCCACGCCCCCAGCGCCGCCGCGGCCCAATCGCCTCCTTCCTGATTGCGCTTCTACTGGGCTCGCCGGGATCGTGGTTCGCGCTGATAGGCCGCGGGGGCCGCCGCCCCGCCCCGTCTCTGATAGGATAACGTGGAAGCACGAGACGAGGCTGCGTCCGCCGGTGGCGGAGCTGTCAGAAGCTCTAAACCGCCGCTGCCGGGCCGAGGGGAGGCGGCCCGGGGAGGTTTGTGTGGCGGCCGCCGAGTCCGCATGCGCAGGCCGCCCAACTCTTTTTGGGTCGGCCCCCAGCGCGCCGGCTTGGCTAGGAGGAGAAGGCTGTCAGCAATCCGAAGTTTTCCGGCGTGTTGTTTGGAGAGAGAGAGAGAAGGGAAGCCGCCGCGTCCGGGATGAGAAGCCAGACCTGATGCCAGGAAGTCTGCGGGGCTGGATCGCGGAACAGGACGAGTCGCAGAGCCTGCTGCCCTCCCGCTGAGTGTCTCGGAACCAATACGGACCGAACCCTGAGGAGGGCTCCAGAAACGATCAAGAGAACCTGGAGCGCAGTGAAGTAGGGTTAACCGATGGAGCCAGGAGTATTTCAGGGAGCTTTTCAGGCACAATCAAGTACGTTAGGGTCCTAAAGCAGGTTAAGTGAGAATGGCATGGAAACCTGGGACCCAACCCCCGACCGTCCAGGGGACCAGCGTGTCCAGAAAAGAGCAATTCTGGAATATATTGTGCAAAAGAAACCTAGGAAGCACAGCAGCTAAGAGAGCAAAGGGCTGTTGAGAGTACAGCCGACGTCAACTATAAGGGGGAAAAAAAGAAAGAGCTGTTAGGACTGGATTTTGTATCTTGTGCTCATGAGATGAAACTTGAGAGACATGAACAAGATAAAGTTCAAGTTATGCAGTCTGGGCGTTAAACTTGTTCACATCCACTTCCTCTGGCATCCCCAAAACAACGCACACTATACACCAGTGATGCTTCCCATTGGGTGAGACAATAATGCCTTTCTGTGTTAAGTGTTGTCAAGTGTAAAGTTATTACTTTTCCAGATTATGTTTGCTTCCTTGGTGGTACTGTACACTTTGAAACTCATGAATGATAAATAGCATAGTGAATTCGTGATTTCCTAAAAAATACATTCAGAAGGCTAAAAAGCTTTCTAAGCTTTTATTCCAGAGGGAACTAATGCAAAGGAAATGGTTTGCAGAAAGGAAAAACAAGCCAAAAACACAGTCCCTTAGTAGCTGTGGTGGAAAGCAATACAATATAATGTGAACAGGGGAGGATTCAAATCCCCGAAATTTTGCTGCACACCGCACCTCTTAGCTAAAGCTATCTTCATCTGTAAAGTGGGTATGACACTGATAGCCTCAACGGTTTGTTCTGAGGTTTCATGAAGGGGGTACAAATTTTTCTAAATTATAAAGTATTATGTGGGCTTCCCAGGTGGGGCTAGTGGTAAAGAACCAGCCTGCGGATGCAGAAGATGTAAGAGACGCTGGTTTGATCCCTAGGTGGGGAAGCTCACCTACAGGCGGACATAGCAACCCACTCCAGTATTCTTGCCTGGAGAATCCCCTGGACAGAAAAACCTGGCAGGCTAAGGTCCATAGGGTCGCAAAGAGTCAGACACAACTGAAGGGACTTAGCACACACACATGCAAACAAGTGTTATTCATACTTCTAACAAGAGTGAGATCATGAGACTCCTCTTTGGAATTTTTTTTTATTTTTGTTTTTTCCTTTCCCGTATAGGGCTTCCCTGGTGGCTCAGATTGTAAAGAATCTGCCTGCAATGCAGGAGACCCGGGTTCAATCTCTGGGTTGGGAAGATGTAGAGAAGAGAATGGCTACCCACTCCAGTATTCTTGCCTGGAGAATTCCGTGGACAGAGGAGCCTGGCAGGCTACAGTCCATGGGGTCACAGAGAATCGGGCATGACTGAACAACTTACGCCTTCAATTCACTTTTCCTTATCGACCATCACAAGGCAGTGTTAGTGAAAAAAGAGCAGATGATTTTAGTGTCCACAAGTAGTTAGTGAAGACATCATCTGGATAAAGTACTGTGGCCAAGGCAGCTAACAAAAAATGTTGAACATAATGAGGACAGAATTTTGTGAGCAAATAATTTGTTGTTGTTTAGTCCCTCAGTCGTGTCTGAATCTTTGCCATCCCATGAACTGTAGCCCGCCAGGCTCCTCTGTCCATGGAATTTTCCAAGCAAGAATACTGGAGCGGGTTGCCATTTCCTTCTCCAGGGGATCTTCCCAACTCAGGGATTGAACCCAAGTTTCCTGCATGGCAGGTAAATTCTTTACCACTGAGCCACCACGGGGAGCCCAAACAAATAATACTATACCATGAATTATCACCAGAATGCTGCCTGTCTGTGCTTTTGATCTTAAGGAAGAGCAGTGCTAAAGAAGTTCTAAGAATGGAAATTAAAAATGATTAAGGAGAGGATAGACCTTGTGCTGAAGTGAAGTTGCTCAATCGTGTCCGACTCTTTGCAACCCCATGGACTGTAGCCTACTAGGCTCCTCCGTCCATGGGATTTTCCAGGCAAGAATACTGGAGTGGGTTGCCATTTCCTTCTCCATAGATAATAAATAACAAGGGCCTTCAGTGTTGAGTGATTTGTAAAATTCACTGATCAACTCGCATATCAGTGAAGCCTGAAGTCTTAAAACTAAAATTTACAAAGTATCCCGTGGAAGAGAGAACTTTACAACAAAGAAAGGAAACATTATTTTAGACTGCAGTTAGTGTCCAGGGCTAAAATTATCTTTACATATAAAATGCTTAGGAATGTTTTCTCCAGTGCTCATCTGGGCATGGTTTTCACCTGATCACCCCTGCCAATAAAATCAAAGTAATCCAGTGATTGTAGAGAAAATTATAAATATTGTTTGCATTTATCAACATTTATGCAGTACTTTAAAAAATTAAACATAAACACCCTATAGTAATTAATAGCACCTATTCACCATGATAGTAAAAGATTTAAAATAATAGTAGAATATTTAAATTGTGGTATATACAAAACCACCAATATTATATAATTGTAATATATAAAAATATATTGATTTGTGTTTACTGACCAGTAAAATAATACTGGCAAAGAGGAATGGACAGATGTAGAACACAGTTTCTGGAGGTAAAGAAGATAAGATTTAAAAAAAAAAAAAGAAGAAGATAAGATTTGCTGATGGATTAGCCATGGGGAGAAATAAATGGCTCAAAAGCAAGTATACTTATAACATCTTTTTGAACCAAAAATGGCAATCCACTCCAGGACTATTGCCTGGAAAATCCCATGGACAGAGGAGCCTGGTAGGCTACAGTCCATGGGGTCGCAAAGAGTTGGACACGACTGAGCGACTTCACTTCACTTCAAAAACAAAATAGGCAGCGTTGTAATTCACATAAGGAATGATGTAGTATACATCCTTCTACATTTATCTTTATGAACTTGAGCTTTCATTTCTATCAAAGGGATTTCTAACCATGGGCTTACTTTGTCAAAGACTGCACATTTAATATTTAAGATATACTGTTAGACTATTTTCCCTAAAAGTCAGGGTAATTTGCATTCCTAACAACTATTTATGTCCCCACATACCATCACCAAATATAACTGATTTCCATAGTTTTTGCCAACCTGATGGTAAAGCATTACCCTTCTCTAAGTTTACTACTTCTTTGCAGCAATTTGAAGACTCTGATCCAACTTCGGTGTTCTCATGTAGAAATTTGGCTTTAAAGCCAGTCCTCTGTCTGACCACCTTCTTTTATGTTGTTAGCATGCTTCTGGCCACATCAACCTGTCTCCTTCATCACACCATTTTCTCTCGTTATTGACCTTCCTCCTTCATCTTATAAGGATCTTTGTAATTAATTATTTAGAATCCCTCCGGATAATCCAGGATATTCTCTGCCCACAACAACCTCAATTTACTCACATGTGCGCAATCCCTTTTTCCATAAAGTACAACGTTGTTGGGGATTCAAAACGTAAATATCTTTAGGGGGGAAATCTACTCAACTTACTGTGATACTCCCTCCCCCCTGCCCCCCCCCACTCCAGGAGGTAGACCTGAACTCCCCTGTCCCTTAAATGTGGACTTACTGACTACCTTTTAAAGACTAGGGTGGAGATACGCAAACACTAACTTGGCCAGGTGGTCAAAGTAAATATTACTAATGTGAAGCTATAGATATTCTGTACACTCTTGATTCAAAGTCATTGGCAGGGTACTTCACCTCGGTGATATTCCTTCCATTCTATAATCTAGTGTAAATATGAAAAAAAAAATCACCTAATAGAAAATCGAGGAACAGTCTTTAAAAACACCTGATCAGTACTCCTCAAAACTTAATAGAGAACAGCGTTCCCAGCGGGAGGGAGATAATGCAAAGTGCTCTGTTCCTGGCTGTCCAGCACGAGTGCGGACCCATGGACAAAGGCGCTGGCACCGGCCCCAAGAACGAGAAAAAAAAAAAAAAAAAACTTAATAGACAGGAGGACACTAAGGAGACATGATGACTAAAAGGTGCTATCTTAAACCAGATCCAGAAAGAGAGAATGGATATTACTGGGGAAACTGCTGAAATCCACATAAAGTTTCAAGTGTAGTTAATAGTAAGGGACCATTATTAACTTCCTTAATTTTGACAAATGTACCATGATTATATGTAAGATGTTAGCAATAGGGGGAAATAAATGAGTGTTTAGGACCTCTCTGTAGCATCCTCGCAGCTTTATTCTAAAATTATTTTAGAAATAAAGTGTACTTAAATGTGAAGGACTACAGTATCAACAGTAATGAGTGGTTGTATCCAGTAAGTTTTTTTGCATCTAAACTTCCTTTTCCTTGCAGAAGAAAGAGAATCAGCCCTTCAGGGAGACAGTTTCTTAGTTGTCTAAAACCTGCTCCTCTCTTGTTTTTTCCCCATTTTCCTCTTTTCCCTTCACTTGGCAAATTGCTAATTACTTGATTTAAAATCTGTTACATATACACTCTAAGACTATTATAGTCCAGATAATCAAAATGTCTATAAGAAAAAGTTCCTTAACTCTACTTTGTTTTTAAAATATGAACAAGTGTATGTAAATGATAGCCTATGTTATAATAATTGTAAGATAAAAATTTTGAAGCATGACAGGGATTCTTTAATATTTGGTTCTGGAATAGAAGGTTTAAAATTGTATTTTTAAAGGTTCATATACTATTTCTGATAAATAGGTGAATCTTTCAACAATTGGGGTGAGTTAATATTGACTTAAAGACAGCTCTTTGTCCACTAGCATGTTCACTGCAGCGTTATTTACAATAGCCAAGATGTGGAAACAATCTAAGTGTCCATCTGCAGGTGAATGGATGAATATAGTGTGTTTAGACACATATATATGCAATGAACTAGTGTTCATCCATAAAAAAAGGAAGGAAGTCCTGCCATTTGAGGCAACATGAATGAGCTTGAGGGCATTATGCTAAGTGAAATAAGTCAAACAGAAAAAGACAAAATACTGAATGATCTCACTAATATGTGGAAACAAACAAAAAAAAATTGAATTCATAGATAAAAGAACAGACTGGTGGTTGCCAGAGATGTGGGTGGGGGAGGATTGTGAAATAGTGAAGGTGGTCAAAAGGTACAAATTTCCAGTTACAAGATAAAAGATTCCTGTGACTGTAATGGATAGCAGGGTGACTATGTTTAACAATACTGTATGGTATATTTAAAAGTTGCTAAGAGAGTAAATCTTAAAAGTTCTCATCATAAGGAAAAAATTGTAAATGTGTGGTGATTAAAGTTAACTAAACTTACTGTGATAACCATTTTACAACATGTGTATTTCAAAACATTATGTTAAACACCTAAACTAACACAATGCTATATTTCAATTATATCTCAACAAAAAACCAGTTCTATGTCTTCTCCAGTTATAATACATGATATTTTATATATAATAAACACTTAAAAACTTAAACCTTGTACGTTTCTAAGTTAACTAAATGAAGTTATAATAACCAATGTCTTGAAAAAGACTTATAAAACTTCTATAACATAAATCGTAAGGGCTTAATGCTTATTTTCCAAATACTTACACCTTAAATCCAAATATATACATAATTGCATTAAATGTAAATGTTATAAATATAGTAATTTTTTAAAAGAGTGTCAAAATGGATAATTCAAAAATAAATAACATGAATCAACTATAAGCTGTCTACAGGAAAGGTAAAATTTCACACTGATCAACTAATTTCAACAAGGATGCCAAGATAATTCAATGGAGAAAATGTAGTCACTTCAACAAATGATGCTGGGACAACTGAATGTCTATTCAATGTATTCAAAAGAGTGAAATTGGACCCTTAGACCATATATGAAAAATAACTCAAATAGGGTCACAGACCTGAATGTAAAAATCTAAAACTATAAAACCCTTGCAAGAAAACAGGAATAAATCTTCATAATCCTAAATTAAATAAAACCTTAGGTACAAAACCAAAAGCATAAGCACAGAAGAGAAATTGGATAAAATGAATTTCACAAAAATTTAGAAATTTTGTACTTCAAAAGATACCACTGGACTTCCCTGGTGTTCTAGTGGTTAAGAATCTACATGCCAATGCAGAGGGCATGGGCTCAATCCCCAGTCCAGGAAGATTCCACATGCCCCAGGACAACTAAACCCATGTGCCACAACCACTGGGCTTGAGCTCTAGAGACTGTGCTCCACAATAAGAGAAGCTGTTCAAGGCATTAGATCTGATACAGTGCCTGAAGAGCTACTGACAGAGGTTCATGACACTATACAGGAGGCAGTGATCAAGACCATGCCCAAGAAAAAGAAATGCAAAAAGGCAAAATGGTTGTCTGAGGAGGACTTACTGTGAAAACAAGAGAAGCAAAAGGCAAAGGAGAAGAGGAAAGATCTACTCATCTGAATGCAGAGTTCCAAAGAATAGCAAGGAGCAATAAGAAAGCCTTCCTCAGTGATCAATGCAAAGAAACAGAGGAAAACAATAGAATGAGAAAGACTAGCGAACTCTTCAAGAAAATTAGAGATACCAAGGGAACATTTCATGCTAAGATGGGCACAATAAAGGACAGAAATGATATGGACCTAATGGAAATTAAGCCCTTCCTAACCTAATGGAAGCAGAAGATATTAAGAAAAGGTGGCAAGAATACATATAAGAACTGTACAAAAAAGATCTTCATGACCCAGATAATCACGATGGTGTGATCACTGATCTAGAGCCAGACATCCTGGAATGTGAAGTCAAGTGTGCCTTAGGAAGCATCACCACTAACAAAGCTAGTGGAGGTGAATGGAACTACAGTTGAGCTATTTCAAATCCTAAAAGATGATGCTGTCAAAGTGCTGCACTCAAAATGCCAGCAAATTTGGAAAATGCAGCAGTGGCCACAGGACTGGAAATGGTCAGTTTTCATTTTAATGCCAAAGAATGCTCAACTACTGCACAATTGCACTCATCTCACATGCTAGCAAAGTAATGCTCAAAATTCTCCAAGCTAGGCTTCAACACTACATGAACTGTGAACTTCCAGATGTTCAAGCTGGATTTAGAAAAGGCAGAGCAACCAGAGAACAAATTGCCAACATCCATGGGATCATCGAAAAAGCAAGAGTATTCAATAAAAACATCTACTCTGCTTTATTGACTATGCCAAATCCTTTGACTGTGTGGATCACAACAAACTGTGGACCATTCTTCAAGAGATGGGAATACCAGACCACCTGACCTGCCTCCTGAGAAATCTGTATGCAAGTCAAGAAGTAACAGTTAGAACTGGACATGGACCAGCAGACTGGTTTCAAATCAGGAAAAGAGTATGTCAAGGCTGTACATTGTCACCCTGCTTATTTAACTTATATGCAGAATACATCATGCAGAATTCCAGACTGGATGAAGCACAAGCTGGAATCAAGATTGCGGGAGAAATATCAATAACCTCAGATATGTGGATGATACCACACTTACGGCAGAAAGTGAAGAATTAAAGAGCCTCCTGATGAAAGTGAAAGAGGAGAGTGAAAAAGTTGGCTTAAAACTTAACATTCAGAAAACTAAGATCATGGCAACTGGTCCCATCACTTCATGGCAAATAGATGGGGAAACAGTGGAAACAGTGACAGACTTTATTTGGGGGGGGGGTCCAAAATCACTGCAGATGGTAACTGCGGCCATGAAATTAAAAGACGCTTGCTCCTTGGAAGAAACGCTATGGCTAACCTAGACAGCATTTTAAGAAGCAGAGACATTACTTTGCCAACAAAGGTCCCTCTAGTCAAGGCTATGGTTTTTCAAGTAGTCGTGTATAGATATGAGAGTTGGACTATAAAGAAAGCTGAGTGCCAAAGAATTGATGCTTTTGAACTGTGGTGTTGGAGAAGACTCTTGAGAGTCCTTTGGACAGCTAGGAGATCCAACCAGTCCATCCTAGAGGAAATCAGTCCTGAATATTCATTGGAAGGACTGATGCTGAGGCTGAAACTCCAATACTTTGGCCACCTGATACAAAGAACTGATTCATTTGAAAAGACCCTGATGCTGGGAAAGATTGAAGGTGGGAGGAGAAGGGGACAACAGAAGATGAGATGGTTGGATGGCATCACGGACTCAATGGACATGTGTTTGAGTAATCTCTGGGAGTTGGTGATTGACAGGGAAGCCTGGTGTGCTGCAGTCCATGGGGGTCACAAAGAGTCGGACACGACTGAGCAACCGAACTGAACTGAACCAACATGAGAAGCCCACACCCCACAACTAGAGAGTAGCCCCCACCCGCCGCAACTAGAGAAAGCCCAAGCAAAGCAATGAAGACCTAGCACAGCCAAAAATAAATGAATAAATATAATTTCTCTTAAAAAAAAAAGACACCATCAAGAAAATGAAGACAATGCATAAAATTGAAGTAATATATTGCAAATCATGTTTGGTAAGGGACCTTCCTTACCCAGAATATATAAAGTACCGTCTTAGAACTCAAAAATAAAAAGACAGCCCAATTTTTTTAATGTGCAAAGGAACTGAATAGACATCTTTTCCAAACAAGATATAAAAATGGCCAAGACAAAAAAAAAGAAATGAATTCTTTTTTTTTTTTTTTTACTTATACTGCTTTTTATTCAAATCGTCATTAAAAACGTGTTCATTGTGAAACTGTCATCAGTCTCTTCGCTGGGGAACACGGGAGGGTGCAATAGGAAGAGACGGCTTGTGGTTTACAGGAGGGCGTGGTGGGTGGGGGCGGGGTAGAGCTGCTTGAACCTCCTGTAGCGCTGTTTTGATGTAAAATCGGAACAGAAAATTAACTTTATTTGAAATGCATTGACCCTTCTCCAAGCAGCTGATAACACATGGTAAAAGCACACTGATTCTAGATGTTCCCGAATGAAAAGGCTCATGCTTTGCAGACTACCAGCACATGCATCCACTTGGCCAAGCTGTTTTCCTGCTGGTAACTTCAATTCCTGTTTTAAAAACCATGCCAACTCCTCTTGGGTGTTCTGATTGATGGAGTTGGCAGCACAGGAAGCCAGGCCTGTTCCAACAAAGGTAAGCAGAAAGCAGGACCAGTCAAAAGGCGCTGGAGCCAGGGCGAAGCTGGCCGAGGTGGTGCTGACGACCAGGCTGTGAGGGGACAGCCGGGCCAGAATTCCTGGCAAATCATCCGCACGGAGCTTAATCTGTTTCCACTGCTTCTCTTCTTTCGTCTCTTTCTCCAGAGCTATGGAGCCCTCAATTACTGAGGTGGGTTCTAGTTCTATCAATGGTTTTTCACTTGGCTTCTGGACAGAGACAGGCTGGAGGGTACAAGAGGTCTCATCTCGCATATTTTGGCTTTGGCCTCATCCAAAGAAGTTTTTTCAAGGAACGGAGATTCTGCTGGTTCTGGCTTCGGTTTTATTTGCTGCTTGAGGCTTCTGTTTAGTTGTGTGACATACATGTGCCGGAGGAAGTTTTAGTGTTGAAATGTGACCCACTGCTGATTGACGTTCCTGAGAAGATGCAGGAACCTATGAGGTGACTCCCGCGTGGCTCTTCTTTCTAGATACCAGATGCATCCTCCTCCCCAGCCTGTCAGGAAGTGTGAGGAGAGAGTGTGCGGGGATGCGGCCATCACTCAAGAGTTCAGCCACGCCCTGGGAGCCCCGTGTCCTCTCTCCTCACCCGTTGCCGGGCGCCGCCATCTTCTTCAAAAAATCCTAATAAAAGAAGAAAAATGGGGGGGGAAATGGCCAAGACATACGTGAAAAGACGTTCCACATAATTAGCTGTTGTTGTTGTCGTCACTAAGTCATGTCTGACTCTGCAGCCCCATGGATGCACCACGCTGGGCTTCCCTGTCTTTCACTACCTCCTGGAATTTGCTCAAATTCATGTCCATTGGGCTGGTGATGATATCCAAACATCGCCCTCATTAGCCACTAGGGAAATGCAAATCAATGACAACTTCATACTCACTAGGATGGTTATAATCAAGATGAACATTAGCAAAAGCTGGTGAGTGTATGGAGAAATGGGAGCACTCACAGATTGCTATATGGAATATAAAATGGTGCAGGAACTTTAGAAAACAGTTAAACATCAAAATGTTAAACAGAGTTACCATGTGACCCAGCAATTCTACTCCTAGGCATATAGTTTACAGAACTGGAAACATGTTCACACAAAACCTTGTATCCAAACCTTCCTAGCTATTATATGTTCATAATAGTCAAAACATGGAAACAGTCCAAGTGTCCATCAATAAGAGAATGGGCAAACTGTGCTAAAAATCATAAAATGTTTTTGGCTATAAAAAAGGAATGAAGTACAGATGCATGCTACAACATGGATGAACCTTGAAAACGATTATGCTAAGTTAAAGAAGCTGCTTACAAAATGTCACAAATTGTATGCTTCCATGTGTGTGAAATGCCCAAGATAGGTAATTCCATGAAGGCAGAAAGATTTGTGGTAATATGGAGAAATACTAATGGGTATAGAGTTTCTTCTTGGGATGATGAAATGCTCTACATTTAGGTACCGATGATGGGTGCACGTATCTGTGAATATACCAGAAACCACTGAGTGCAGACTTTCAACAAATGAATTTTCTCTTACGTGAATTATCACTTTAAAAAAAGTTTTAAAGGAATGGAAAAACATTCATCATGCAGACACCAACTGAAAGAAAGCTGGAGTAGGCACCTGACATAGTGAAACCTATAGAAACAGAAGACAGAACTGTGGTTGTCAGAGGGATGGAAGAGGAAGAAAGGGGGACTTGTTCAGTGGGCTCTGTGAGTTTCTATGAGTTTCAGTTTCACACTATGAAAAAGTTCTAGAGATCTGTTGTACAACAATGTGAATATACTTAACACTGCTGAACTGTACACTTGAAAAATGGTTAAGATGGTAAATTTTTTACCACAATTTAAAAGATCGTTTTTAGATCTCAGCACAACTATGAAAAAACACATTAAAAAGAAAGCTGGAGTGGCCAACTACATCTGCTGTTATTCAGTCACTAAATCATGTTGGACTCTTTGCAACCCCATGCTCTAAACATCAGTCTCCTCTGTTGTCCACTCACTCCCAGAGTTTGCTCAAACTGATATCCATTGAGTTGGTGATGCTATCTAACCATCTCATCCTCATCCTTCTCCTTTTACCTTCCATCTTTCCCTGCATCAGGGTCTTTTCCAATGAGTCAGCTCTTCCTATCAGATGGCCAAAGTATTGGAGCTTCAGCTTCAGCATCAGTTCTTCCAACAAATATTCAGGTTGATTTTCTTTAGGATTGACTGCTCTGATCTCCTTGCAGAATCTTCTCTAGCACTACAATTCCAAAGCATTAATTCTTCAGTACTCAGCCTTCTTTATGCTCCAACTTTCACATCTGTACATGATTGGAGTGGTTTGTCATTTCCTCCTCCAGTCGACCACATTTTGTCAGAACTCTTCACTATGATCTGCCATCTTGGGTGGCCCTGTGCAGCATGGCTCATAGCTTCTTTGGGTTATGCAAGCCCCTTCACCATAATGCTATGATCCACGAGGGGCCAATGACATTAGTATCAGACAAAGTAGAATTTAAAGCAAAGAAAATTATCAGGGATAAAGTGGGACATTACATAGTGATGAAACGATCCATTCACCAAGAAGACAATAATCCTACATGATACGCTTCTAACAACAGAGATTCAAAATATATAAGCAAAAACTGGCAGAACAGAGAGGAGGAAGAGACATTCACAATTTTAGTTGGAGTGGTCAATACTCTTCTGTCAGTAATACATACATAGAATGAATAGACAAAAAATCAGCAAGAAAAAAATCAGTAGAATTGATCATCAAGCTACTAAATTTAATTGACATTTATAGAACGCTCTACCCAATACACATTCTCTTAGAACATGTGAAACATTCACCAATATAGGTCATAAAATGAACCAAATCCTAACCAATTTAAAAGAATTAATATTATAAAAGAATTAGAAGAATTTAAATTATGTAAGGTATGTTCTCTAACCATGATACGATTAACCTAGAAATCAGTAAAAGAAAAGTCATTTCTGTTAGAAAACTAGGAAGGAAAAATCTCCAAAAGGAAAATCTCCAAATACTTGTAACAACACACTTTTAAATACTCCATGGGTTAAAAAGGAAGTATCAAGGGAAATGAGAAAATATTTTTACTCAAATAAGAATGAAACTACAACATACCAAACTTTCTAGGTTACAGTTAAAGTACACAAAGTCCAGTGTAGGTCCTGTGCAGATATCTACAAGTAGTGAATAATATACCCAAGGTATTGTGACTCTGCCAAAACATACAAGGGCTTGTGGTTGCCCAGAAACGGAAAGGAAAATAGAACTTGAATCCAGAAGTCACCTGTTCATTTGTATCGCCATCGGCTATGGTGAGTGACATGACTTCATGTAACTTGAAAGGGAAGTTTGCAGAAGTTTGTTGGGGCACCCGGATAATCAGTGAGCCCTAATATCAATATATCTGTTACAGTGACTGCGAGTGTAACAGGGTTCCATGGACCAGGGTGATAATGGCAAAGGAAGGAAGTGTGAGGATTTGGAATATTGGTTCAGTTGGTAAAGAATCCGCCTGCAATGTGGGAGACCTAGGTTTGATCCCCTGGTTGGGAAGATCCCCTGGAGAAGGGAATGGCTACCCACTCCAGTATTCTGGTCTGGAGAATTCCACGGACTATACATACAGTCCATGGGGTGGCAAAGAGTTGGACATGCCTAAGCAACTTTCACTTTTGGAGGCAGAGCCAATAGGACTGCTGATAGATGCCAGGGTACAAGAATGGGGGAAGGCAAGAAGGAGGCCTGATTTATGAAAATGAGTCAGTCACCTTAGAAACCTGAGAGAGGAAATAGTAAGTGCAAAGACCTTGAAATAAAAGCAGTTTTATGGTGTTTTAGGAACAGACTGTGGAAATGTAATAAACTTGGGGGATAGTAGTAGAATATGATGTCAGGAGGTAAGAAGGAATCAGATCATATGGTGCCATTTAGGCTGTTAAAAGGGAGTTTTTATCTCATCCCATTGAAAACAGGAAGTCACCAAAGGATTTTTTTTTAATTAATTTATTTGGTTGTGCCAGTCTTAGTTGCAACATGCGAGTTCTTAGTGGCAGCATGTGGGATCTAGTTCCCTAACCAGGGATCGAACCCAAACACTCTGCGTTGGGAGCATGGAGTCTTGCCACTGGACCACCAGGGAAGACCCTGGTTTTAAGGATTTTAAGGATTTTAAACAAAGGGCTGACATTATTAGCTTTAGGTTTAAGAGCAATCCTGCTGGCTCCCATATGAGTAAGAGAGGGATAAACTGTGAGCCAGTTAGGAGACTACTGCTGTAGACCAGGTAAAAGATGATAGTAGTCTGAACTATGGTGATAACAAGAGATAGAGACTGAGATACGCAAATAAATATGGAATGTATTTTTTTGGTAATAGGATTGATTAGGACCAAGTGAGTCATCAGGTTACCTGGTTATAATATATTCAAGGTGTTGTGACTCTGCCAAAACATACAAGGTCTTGTGGTTGCCCAGGAATGGAAAGAAAAATAGAATTTGAATCCAGAAGTGACCTGGTCATTTATAGCTCCATTGGCTATAGCCAAAATATTTTTGATAGCTACTTAGGCTCTGGAAAGACCAACTGGCAATTGGACTCAAAGCATTCAATTGTTGAGCCTCTATTACAAATTCATAGCAATGATATGGAAACTAAAACGAGAAAACAAATAGAAAAAAAAAAAGAAGAAATTTGCTGGAGCCTAAGCCAAGATAAGTGTTTCTATGGACTAGAAATGGGGAAAACATCACAAAATCATGTGTCAGCAGAACCCAGGGGGATGCTAGCCACTATTTTAGACCAAAAGTAATCCAGAAATAGTTTTCTTGTTCTCCTGGGTGCTTGACACCAGCAGCAGCAGCTCTGTTATAGCTTCTTGTTTACACGGATTGTAGAAACCTAGGAATGGGGAATCAAGCTGCTTCTGGCTGGCTCTGCAATTTCAGCCTCCAGGCTGAGTACTGGAGTCCAGGACAGGAAAGAGGCACCCTAGGGAAAGAAATGTGGATATATCAAACCAGTCAATCCTAGAGGAAATCAACCTTGAATATTTTATTGGAAGGACTGATGCTGAAGCTCCAATATTCTGGCCACCCGATGCGAAGAGTCAACTCATTGGAAAAAACCCTGATGCTAGGAAAGATTGAGGACAAGAGGAGAAAAGGGCGACACACAATGAGACGGCTGGATGGCATCACCAACTCAGTGGACATGAGTTTGAGCGCACTCTGAGAGACACTGAAGGACAGGGAAGCCTGATGTGCTGCAATTCATTGGGTCAGATACGACTTACTGACTGAACAGCAACAACAAGAAGCAAATAAACAAAAACTGTCTTTTCCACTCTAAATGGAACTACAAAATAAAATTGCAAAACATCAAGAACTCAAATGCTAAAAAGGACTTCCCTGGTGGCTCAGACAGTAAAGAATCTGCCTGCAATGCAGGAGACCAGGGTTCAATCCCTGAATCTGGAAGATTCCCTGGAGACGGGACTGGCTACACACTCCAGTATTTTTGCCTGGAGAAGTCCATGGACAGAGGAGCTGGGCAGGCTATATAGTCCATGGGGTCGCGAAGAGTCACACAGGATTGAGTGACTAACACTTTCTTCTTTGTAAAGCCAAAAAAGGCAACGATTCAATAACTGAGCTGAACACACCTAAAAGGAAGTTAATTAAAGAGGCTAAGGAGGCTTCCAGACATAGATAAGGAAATCTCATCCATACTTACAAAAAAAGAATGGGCTAAAACTGGCATACACAAAACAAGAACAGTTGCCTAGGGGTGCCATAATAAGTTACCACAAACTGGATGGTCTTGTTACCAAATTAGGTTGGTTTGTCCACTTGTAGCAAACCAAACCACTGACATGACAAGCTCTGCAGCAAATAATGCATTTACTTACAAGGCAGCCAAGCAAGGAGAGAGTGAGTCTCAGACCTGCCTCCCCAAAGGTGAGGGGCTGTGGGGTTTGTGAGATAAAGAAGCAGAGTGGTCTGAGGTGTGGGGATTGTGGGGAAAGGTGACTGGAAATAAGAAAAGGGTGAGGTAATTACATTTTCCAGGGGTGCAATAAGCTACATTAGTCTTCACAGGATGCCAGTTCAGAAAATGGCAGAGAGCTCAAGATCTGAGGGTGGAGTTTTAGGCCCTCTGACATCAAAAGGTCAAATAGTGGGCACTGGTGCATGCCAAGTTGAAGGAGAGGCGGTCCTAACCAGTCTTAACTGGCTTGAGCTAGAAGGAGACATAGCTGACTCCAATTTCCTGAAAAACAACGCAGGCAAACATCTTGTATAAGCAGCATCTTGGAGGACAGGCAAGTTTTTGGTGGTAACAATCAAAATGACTTTGATCAACAAAGGCAGGTTACAAGTGCAATGGATTTAACCCGTGGTTTCACTTAAGAACAAAAGAAATTTATTCTGTCATAGCTCTGGAAACTAAAAGTCCAAAATCAAAGTGTTGCCAGAGCCACACTCTCTCTCTGAAGGCTCTAGAAAAGAATCCCTCCTTGCTTTTTCCTCATTTCTGGTGGCTCCCAGCAACGCCTGGCTTTCCTTAGCTTGTTGCTGCGTCATCCTAACCTCTGCCTCCATCTTTGCATGACACTCTTCTGTAGGTCCTCGCCTTTTCTTCCTAATTACATCTGCAAAGACCCTCTTTCCAAATAGTGCACACTGTAAGGCCTGAGTGTACATGAATTTTAGAGTGAGGAGCATGATTTTACCCACCACAATAATTAATAAATAATTTTTGAAGTTAAAAGTAGCCCCCAACCCCCCAAAAAAGACACTGAATCTAACAGCTCTATATGTAGACAGAGAGGTGATGATCTCTCTCTAATATTTAACTATTAGAGTAAATATTTTTTATTTAGGGTAATATTTTTAGGGTAATATTTTATTTAGGGTAATATTAGGGTAAATATTTTTTCCAGGATGCATGACACATTTTGAAAAATCTACCAAATATTCATAAACAAGAGAGTTCCAGAAAAACATCTACTTCTGCTTTATTGAATATGCCAAAACCTTTGTGTGGATCACAACAAACTTTGGAAAATTCTTAAAGAGATGGGAATACCAAACCACCTTACCTGCCTCCTGAGAGATTTGTATGCGCGCGACTGAGCAACTGAAGAGAACTGACCAAGTAGTCGTCCACAGGGGAAGTTTTAAAAATCCCTAACCACCCTTATCATATATATTATGTTCTCTGACCATAATGCAATTAAATTGAAAGTCAATAATTAACAGATTTTTCGAAGCCCTAGAAACCCAAATGTATCTCTAAACTAGTCATGGTAAAAAAAAAAAATCATGAAAATTCCAGATTATGAAAAACTAGATGATAATGAAAATGCTACATTATCATAATTCGTGGAAAGCTGCTAAAGCAAGTATTTAGAAAGAAATTCAGAGCCTTAAATGCTGTCAGTTAACAAAAAAAGGAAAGAAGAGATGTACTTAGCTTAGGATGTTATAAACACTACAGAACAATAATAAAGAAAGAGAAAGGAAAAAAAAAACTAATGAAAAATGAATAAAATGTACTGTGATGAGAGTGACAAAGAAATATGAAGGATCCAAACCAAAAAGTTAAACATTGAAAGCCAAGTGGACAAAAATAGAGCAAGCTTAACAAAAGAGAAAAGATGTATATTAGCATTTAAAGGGGGGCAAACAGCTACAAATATAGTAGAGATGTTTTAATGTGTAAGATAAAACATGTGAGTGTCTTTATGCCAAATTTGAAAACAGAGGTGAAAAACAGAATGCCCAAATAATCCAAGAGCTAAAAAAGAACATAAATTAGTAGTTGTGCATTCTAACCTAAAAAAATCTGCCTGGCCCTCACAGATTTGTAATCCCTAGCTTATATAAAGTAAGAGTATTTTTTTTTTTTTAATTAAAACCTCTCCAACTCCATTTAAAAGTCTTGATGCTTAAACTGGAAAGAAAATAAAACCATGAAATGAATTATGAGGGTAGATATAGCAATCTTAAATGGACGATTTCCAAAACCAGCTCAGCAGCTAAAAAAAAAAACAAACCAAGAAGTTAACCAGAAATACAAGGACAGACCAACACTGAAACATCTTTTAATGAAATACATCAAATTAACAGGCAGATGAAAAATCATTTGAACAGATTCAGCTATTTGATAAAATACAGCACTCATTCAGGTTTAAAAGAAAAAATCTCGGCCAAAAAAAAAAAAAAAAGGAAGCAAACTGCTTTAACTTGGTACTTACCAAACCTTCTATTTTGAGGATGGTAGTGTCAGATCAGTATCGCCTTCTTTCCCTCTTGGAAATCACCAAAGCCACAGCAACAAATAAAACACAGAAAAACAAATTTCAACCTCAACAAAATGTTGAAAACTCCAGTTCCCAAAGTAAGGGGGAGGGATGCCAAATAAGAGAGGAATCAGAGAGAGAATGTCCGCCAGTGCTCCTTTCACAAAAATTCAGGAAGCTACTCCTCCAAGTGTTACCAGCCTGGGTTCTTGGACTCTTTAATCAGTAAAGCTTGATAAGAGGCCAGACCAGGAATGTAGTCAAGGCTCTATTGGGACTTATGCTGTAGCATGAGGCAGTGAGAACAAGTAACATGTGCCCTTTTTCACTCCCTAAGATGAGTGGAGGGGGCAAATAGGGTGAGGGTGAAGGCGGATTGGTGGGTTGGGTGGAAGGGGTGGCTTGGGTGGTCGGCCAGCCCCTTGGTGGAGATGTGTGTAGGGATTATCCGTGGTACCCTGCTATTGCTCCTGGCACCTCAGAAGTGGCAATGGGGTTTTGGCCTTTTGTATCTTACTGTTCATACTTTGCTCCAGCTGAGTATTCATGCAGTTATTCTTAGTTCCTTATGGTTACTTTGTGTTCTAATGCTCAGAAACTTTAGTCAAGGTACATAAACTCCAGTAATGGGTCCTAGGTCCTAGCCTGTCTTACAAAATTAGAAGCATATTCTGTAGTGAAAAAGCCCAAAATATCTTATTTGCAACAAGAAGAATGAGATGCAATGCTTAGGGACAGAATCTACTTAGGACATACTTTGGTTCCAAGAAACAAAATGTATGGTCCTGAAAGATGATTTATTAATTTTCATCTCCAGGAAACAATTTGTCCCCATGGCAGAAGGAGAGAGAAATGTGACATGATGAACAACTCTGTGGCTACCTGTCACCCTTTGCAGAGGAGAAATAAAAGCTAAATCAAATTAAACAAAAACTTGGATCAAAAGAAAAATTAAGGCTAGTGTGGAACACAACCTAATCTCCTTTGTACAAACTTTCTACAAAAGCAGTTTTAGGAAAAAAATTACCTTATTCAAAAGTGAGTACAGGGACTTCCCTGGTGGTCTAATGGCTAAGACTCTGAGCTCCCAATGCAGGGGGCCCAGGTTTAATCCCTGGTCGGGAAACTAGATCCCACATGCCACAACTAAAGATCCCACATGTCCCAACAAAGATCAAAGATCCCACATGCTGCAACTAAGTGAAGCCCCACCCCCCCCAAAAAAAAGTTGACTTCTGGTTTGCCCAGGTCCTCTTATACGTGGATATTTTTCAATAATAATAAGTACTACTTGACCCGGGATCATTGAACCTGTGGAAATGGAGGAGCCATGCATAAGGAAGGCCAAGTATAAGTTGTACTCAGATTAACTCTCCACATTGTTCAAAAGCCAACCGTACTCGTAAATGAAAGAATCGAATAGGCAATAAGCACATAAAAAGCTATTCAACATGATTGATCATCAGAGAAATGCAAATTAAAACTATAATGAGATCTCATTACACACTCACCAGAAGGGCTTACCATGCAAAATGATTGACAATACCAAGTGTTGTCCTAGGACCTAGGACCCATTACTGGAATTTATGTACCTGGACTAAAGTTTCTGAGCATCAGAACACAAAGTAACCATAAGAAATTAAGAATAACTGCATGAATACTCAGCTGGAGCAAGTATGGACAGTAAGATACAAAAGGCCAAAGTGTTGCAAGCATCTGGAACAACTGAAATTCTCATACATTGTTGGCAGGATTATGAAATGGTACAGACCACCTGACGTGCCTCTTAAGAAATCTGTATGCGGGTCAAGAGGCAACAGTTAGAACTGGACGTGGAATAACAGACTGGTTCCAAATAGGAAAAGGAGTACGTCAAGACTGTATATTGTCACTCTGCTTATTTAACTTATATGCAGAGTACATCATGAGAAATGCTGGACTGTATGAAACACAAGCTGGAAGCAAGATTGCCGGGAGAAATATCAATAACCTCAGATATGCAGATGACACCACCCTTATGGCAGAAAGGGAAGAAGAACTAAAGAGCCTCTTGATGAAAGTGAAAGAGGAGAGTGAAAAAGTTGGCTTAAAGCTCAACATTCAGAAAACTAAGATCATGGCATCCAGTCCCATCACTTCATGGCAAATAGATGAGGAAACAGTAGAAACAGTGACAGACTATTTTTTGGGGCTCCAAAATCACTGCAGATGGTGACTGCAGCCATGAAATTAAAAGATGCTTGCTCCTTGGAAGAAAAGTTACGATCAACCTAGACAGCATATTCAAAAGCAGAGACATTACTTTGCCAACAAAGGTCTGGCTAGTCAAGGCTATGGTTTTTCCAGTAGTCATGTATGGCTGTGAGAGTTGGACTATAAAGAAAGCTGAGCGCCGAAGAATTGATGCTTTTGAACTGTGGTGTTGGAGAAGACTCTTGAGTGTCCCTTGGACTGCAAGGAGATCCAACTAGTCCATTCTAAAGGAAATCAGTCCTGAATATCACTGGAAGGACTGATGCTGAAGCTGAAGCTCCAATACTTTGGCCACCTGATGCAAAGAACTGACTCATTTGAAAAGACCCTGATGCTAGGAAAGATTGAAGGTGGCAGGAGAAGGGGATGACAGAGGATGAGATGGTTGGATGGCATCACCGATTCAATGGACATGAGTTTGAGTAAAGTCCAGAGTTGGTGATGGACAGGGAGGCCTGGCCTGCTGCAGTCCATGGAGTCTCAAAGAATTGGACAGGACTCATCCACTGAAATGACTGACAACCATTCTGGAAAACTTTGATAATGAGCTAAAAAGTTACACCTATATGGACTCAGTGACCTAGCAATGAATTCCACTTCTAGGTATTGGTCTTAGAGAAACGAAAACATATGTCCACAAAACGTCTTGTACTGTAATGTGGCTTTATGTATAAGAGCCACAAATTGAACATACCTCCTCCATCAAAAGGAGAGTGGATTAAAAAATAAAACTGAAAAATTCATTCATATAATGATTTTTAAAAAGCAAACACATTGCATCAGAGATCAGATCAGTTCAGTCGCTCAGTCGTGTCCGACTCTTTGCGACCCCATGAATCATAGCACGCCAGGCCTCCCTGTCTATCACCAACTCCCAGAGTTCACTCAGACTCACGTCCCAGTCAGTGATGCCATCCAGCCATCTCATCCTCTGTCATCCCCTTTTCCTCCTGCCCCCAATCCCTCCCAGCATCAGAGTCTTTTCCAATGAGTCAACTCTTTGCATGAGGTAGCCAAAGTACTGGAGTTTCAGCTCCAGCATCATTCCTTCCAAAGAAATCCCAGGGCTGATCTCCTTCAGAATGGACTGGTTGGATCTCCTTGCAGTCCAAGGGACTCTCAAGAGTCTTCTCCAACACCACAGTTCAAAAGCATCAATTCTTCGGCACTCAGCCTTCTTCACAGTCCAACTCTCACATCTATACATGACCACAGGAAAAACCATAGCCTTGACTAGACGAACCTTTGTTGGCAAAGTAATGTCTCTGCTTTTGAATATGCTATCTAGGTTGGTCATAACTTTTCTTCCAAAGAGTAAGCGTCTTTTAATTTCATGGCTGCAGTCACCATCTGCAGTGATTTTGGAGCCCAGAAAAATAAAGTCTGACACTCTTTCCACTGTTTCCCCATCTATTTCCCATGAAGTCATGGGACTCGATGCCATGATCTTTGTTTTTTGAATGTTGAGCTTTAAGCCAACTTTTTCACTCTCCTCTTTCACTTTCATCATGAGGCTTTTGAGTTCCTCTTCACTTTCTGCCATAAGGGTGGTGTCATCTGCATATCTGAGGTTATTGATATTTCTCCCGGCAATCTTGATTCCAGATTGTGTTTCTTCCAGTCCAGCATTTCTCATGATGTACTCTGCATATAAGTTAAATGAACAGGGTGACAATTTACAGCCTTGATGAACTCCTTTTCCTATTTGGAACCAGTCTGTTATTCCATGTCCAGTTCTAACTGTTGCTTCCTGACCTGCATACAGATTTCTCAAGAGGCAGGTCAGGTGGTCTTTTATTCCCATCTCTTTCAGAATTTTCCACCGTTTATTATGATCCACACAGTCAAAGTCTTTGGCATAGTCAATAAAGCAGAAATAGATGTTTTTCTGGAACTCTCTTGCTTTTTCGATGATCCAGTGGATGTCGGCAATTTGATCTCTGGTTCCTCTGCCTTTTCTAAAACCAGCTTGAACATCAGGAAGTTCACGGTTCACATATTGCTGAAGCCTGGCTTGGAGAATTCTGAGCATTACTTTACTAGCGTGTGAGATGACTGCAATTGTGCGGTACTTTGAGCATTCTTTGGCATTGCCTTTCTTTGGGATTGGAATGAAAACTGACCTTTTCCAGTCCTGTGGCCACTGCTGAGTTTTCCAAATTTGCTGGCATACTGAGTGCAGCACTTTCACAGCATCATCTTTCAGGATTTGGAATAGCTCAACTGGAATTCCATCACCTCCACTAGCTTTGTTCATAGTGATGCTTTCTAAGGCCCACTTGACTTCACATTCCAGGATGTCTGGCTCTAGGTCAGTGATCACACCGTCGTGATTATCTGGGTCGTGAAGATCTTTTTTGTACAGTTCTTCTGTGTATTCTTGCCATCTCTTCTTAATATCTTCTGCTTCTGTTAGGTCCATACCATCTCTGTCCTTTATCGAGCTCATCTTTGCATGAAATGTTCCTTTGGTATCTCTGATTTTCTTGAAGAGATCCCTAGTCTTTCCCATTCTGTTGTTTTCCTCTATTTCTTTGCACTGATAGCTGAAGAAGGCTTTCTTATCTCTTCTTGCTATTTTTTGGAACTCTGCATTCAGATGTTTATATCTTTCCTTTTCTCCTTTGCTTTTCACTTCTCTTCTTTCCACAGCTATTTGTAAGGCCTCCCCAGACAGCCATTTTGCTTTCTTGCATTTCTTTTCCAGGGGAATGCTCTTGATCCCTGTCTCCTGTACATGTCACGAACCTCATTCCATAGATCATCAGGCACTCTATCTATCAGATCTAGGCCCTTACATCTATTTCTCACTTCCACTGTATAATCATAAGGGATTTGATTTAGGTCATACCTGAATGGTCTAGTGGTTTTCCCTCCTTTCTTCAATTTAAGTCTGAATTTGGCAATAAGGAGTTCATGGTCTGAGCCACAGTCAGCTCCTGGTCTTGTTTTTGCTGACTGTATAGAGCTTCTCCATCTTTGGCTGCAAAGAATATAATCAATCTGATTTCGGTGTTGACCATCTGGTGATGTCCATGTATAAAGTCTTCTCTTGTGTTGTTGGAAGAGGGTATTTGTTATGACCAGTGCATTTTCTTGGCAAAACTCTATTAGTCTTTGCCCTGCTTCATTCCATATTCCAAGGCCAAATTTGCCTGTTACTCCTGGTGTTTCTTGACTTCCTACTTTTGCATTCCAGTCCCCTATAATGAAAAGGACATCTTTTTTGGGTGTTAGTTCTAAAAGGTCTTGTAGGTCTTCATAGAACCGTTCAACTTCAGCTTCTTCAGCGTTACTGGTTGGGGCATAGACTTGGATTACTGTGATATTGAATGGCTTGCCTTGGAAACGAACAGAGATCATTCTGTCGTTTTTGAGATTGCATCCAAGTACTGCATTTCGGACTCTTTTGTTGACCATCATGGCCACTCCATTTCTTCTGAGGGATTCCTGCCTGCAACAGTAGATATAATGGTCATCTGAGTTAAATTCACCCGTTCCAGTCCATTTCAGTTCGCTGATTCCTAGAATGTCGACGTTCACTCTTGCCATCTCTTGTCTGACCACTTCCAATTTGCCTTGATTCATGGACCTGACATTCCAGGTTCCTATGCAATATTGCTCTTTACAGCATCGGACCTTGCTTCTATCACCAGTCACATCCACAGCTGGATATTGTTTTTGGTTTGGCTCCATCCCTTTATTCTTTCTGGAGATTTCTCCACTGATCTCCAGTAGCATATTGGGCACCTACTGACCTGGGGAGTTTCTCTTTCCGTATCCTATCATTTTGCCTTTTCATACTGTTCATGGGGTTCTCAAGGCAAGAATACTGAAGTGGTTTGCCATTCCCTTCTCCAGTGGACCACATTCTGTCAAATCTCTCCACCATGACCCGCCCACCTTGGGTTGCCCCACGGGCATGGCTTAGTTTTATTGAGTTAGACAAAGCTGTGGTCCTAGTGTGATTAGATTGACTAGTTTTCTATGAGTATGGTTTCAGTGTGTTTGCCCTCTGATGCCCTCTTGCAACACCTACTGTCTTACTTGGGTTTCTCTTACCTTGGGTGTGGGATATCTCTTCACGGCTGCTCCTGCAAAGCGCAGCCATTGCTCCTTACCTTGGACGAGGGGTATCTCATCACTGCTGCCCTTCCTGACCTTCAACGTGGGATAGCTCCTCTAGGCCCTCCTGTGCCGGCGCAGCCACAGCTCCTTGGACTTGGGGTTGGTCCAAAAATTTCTAATTTATTCTTGGAAATTTTTCTTACATGTTGATACATTTCTTCTTTTACCTTATTTTCCTTTTCTCCCTTGGGAACTCTGAAATGAGTGTACCATTGCATATTTTACCTGTCTTTCACATGAGTTCTTTTTCTGCCAATTATTACTTTAATAAACATTTATAATGGGTCAGTCATTTCCAAACACTCAGTGCTATGGGCAATTAGCAAAACTTATTTAAGAATAAAGCCAACAGATCAGCAGTTTTGGATATGCAAGAACACCAGAATATTGCTCCTACTAGTCATTTTTGAAGTTTTTTTATTGTTTCATGTATCATTATATTTGCTTCCAGGAAAAATACTCATGGAGGCTGCACTTCTGATCATAGTTTTTCAGGTATTATTTTAAATTCATTTAATGAGACCTGAGAGTCCCTTAGACTGCAAGGAGATCCAACCAGTCCATTCTGAAGGAGATCAGCCCTGGGATTTCTTTGGAAGGAATGATGCTAAAGCTGAAACTCCAGTACTTTGGCCACTTCATGCGAAGAGTTGACTCATTGGAAAAGACTCTGATGCTGGGAGGGATTGGGGGCAGGAGGAGAAGGGGACGACAGAGGATGAGATGGGTGGATGGCATCACTGACTCGATGGACGTGAGTCTGAGTGGACTCCGGGAGTTGGTGATGGACAGGGAGGCCTGGCGTGCTGCGATTCACGGGGTCACAAAGAGTCGGACACGACTGAGCGACTGAACTGAACTGAACTGAACTGAATGAGACCTGAGTGTGGAAACTGCAGCACCCATCTTCCACACACCAGGGCTGAGCTGGAAGAAGCTTGAGTGCCTAGTAACTTTGTGGAGCCACCCGTCGTCGAATTGCTTCTCTCTGGACTTATTTTTTAATATTTTAATTAATTGATTGATTTGACTGTGCCTGGTCTTGTTGCAGCACACATGCTCTTTAGTTTCAGCATGCACAATTTCTTTGTTATGGTGTGCAAAGTCTTAGTTGAGGCATATGGGATCTAGTGCCCTGACCAGAGATTGCACCTGTGCCCCTCTGCTTTGGGAACGTGAAGTCTCAGCCACTGGACCACCAGGGAAGTCCTTAGACTTTCTTTAAATGAGATAAACATATATCCTATTCTTTAAAAAGTTGCATAGCTAGTACAAAATATCTTCATGAATGCTTTATGCAGAGCCCCCAGTTTGTATCCAGGCTTCACAGGTCCATCATTGCTGTCAGTTAACAGAATCGTTTTCTGTTGCCGATGAGCAAAGAAATTTAACTAATATGGAAATTGGTGCCTGAGAACAGGCACTCTTGGGGAAATGTGGGACGTCTGGAATTATTTGACTAAAATGAGGTAAAGAGAATCTGAGACTCCAATTAACATTCACTGAAACAGTTTGTCCACTAAGGTTGGGGCTAAGAAGTGATCAACTTTAAAAGGAAGAATGCTGGACAACTAGGCATACTGACCTTTCTTCATCTTATGTATAACTTAAGAGAAAAGGATCAAATCTCAACATTTCACGTTGGCAATATTCCAGGTCTTTCTATGATTTGGATGAAAAAAATCAATTTTCACCTAAAGCTGTAAGATGGCAAACATACAAAACCTACCCCTGAAATGGGTTTTGTGAGTTAGGTTCACATTCATTCTATGAAGGTTGGAGAACTGATGAGAAGACAGTGGATCCTGACAAGTGGAAAGGGTGACATTTAAGAGGATTTGTAAAACTGAATGCAGTGGTGGTTTTCAAAATGGGGTCCCTAGACCAATGGCATCACCTGGGAACTTGTTATGGAGGCAAAATTTCTAGCTCCAGCCCTAATCTACTAAATGTGAAACTCTACTGGTAGGTACAGCTATTTGTGTTTTAGCAAGTCTTTCAGGAAATGCTGATGAAAGTTTGAGAGCATCTAAAAGTTTGAGAAGAGCTGAAGTCCTCAGCCATCCAGAAATAACTCCTCCCTCTGCTAAGAGTCGGACACGGCTGAGTGACTTCACTTTCACTTTTCACTTTCATGTACTGGAGAAGGAAATGGCAACCCACTCCAGTGTTCTTGCTTGGAGAATCCTAGGGACAGAGGAGCCTGGTGGGCTGCAGTCCATGGGGTCGCTAAGAGTCGGACACGACTGAGCGACTTCACTCTCACTCTTCACTTTCCTGCATTGGAGAAGGAAATGGCAACCCACTCCAGTGTTCTTGCTTGGAGAATCCCAGGGACAGAGGAGCCTAGTGGGCTGTCGTCTATGGGGGTCATACAGAGTCGGACACGACTGAAGTGACTTAGCAGCAGCAGCAGCAGCTTTCTTCAGCAGAGAAAGCTTTGCTACTTTTGCAGGTGAGAACAAATCATTTTCCTCTCAGGAGCCAAGCCACACTGTTGCTATGGCAACAGAATACCAATTTAGCATCGCCTGGGGGTGGGGTGGGGAGTTGGTGAGACAATCTGAAAGAACATTGGTATGGAAGATTTAGAAATCTAGATGGTGTAGGAATTTGCTAATTTATACCCCCCTCCCCAAATTGGGAGAATGTTTATGGGAATAGATTTTGAGGTTTCTAGATCAAGAAGCACTGTTCCTAATTTGGATGGGGCTGAATGTATTGGTAGATATGGCCCTTCCCAGAGGTTGTGTATTCATCGTATGAAAAGTTGGGAGAAAGACTTCAAAGCAGATGTGCACTGAACTTTGTCCCACAATCAATTAAATCTTCAAAGTCAGAGACCCTTTAACAAGGAAGGAATTCAAAGATTTCAGGAAAAGGGAATAAAGGATTGGATGCTGCTGCTGCTGCTGCTAAGTCGCTTCAGTCATGTCTGACTCTGCGACCCCATAGATGGCAGCCCACCAGGATCCCCCGTCCCTGGGGTTCTCCAGGCAAGAACACTGGAGTGGGTTGCCGTTTCCTTCTCCAATGCAGGAAATGAAAAGTGAAAGTGAAGTCACTCAGTTGTGTCCGACTCTTCACGACCCCATGGACTGCAGCCTACCAGGCTCCTCCGTCCGTGGGGTTTTCCAGGCAAGAGTACTGGAGTGGGGTGCCATCGCCTTCCAGGCACCTCTTCACCACATCTTTGATATAAACTTTTAGTAATAAAAACAGCATCAGTATGGCTTTAGTGTAGAAAGTAGAAGCCACTCTAGGTAGTTAAAGCAGCAAGGTGTGTGCATGGATGCAGGCTCGGTCGTGCCTGCCTCTTTGAGACCCCGTGGACTGTAGCCTACCAGCTACTCTGTCCATAGCACTTTTCAGGCAAGAAATACTGGAGTGGGTTGCCATTTCCTACTCCAGGAGATCTTCCTAATCCAGGGATCGAACCTGCATCTCAGGATATTTGCACCTAATTAGATACTTGCAAAATCATAGAAAGGGATAGAGCAGTTTGGGGTGGGGAACAGTAGCATTGGGACTTTTAGGTTTGGGAGTTTAATCCTCTGATTGAAAAAACCCAGTGCAGTCGCTACTGTCTCAACAGCCACTTGACATGATGAAAGTTTTGACTAGACATAGAATTCCATTGCTCCCTTTACCCACTGACACCCTGGACACCCTGAGGCGTATGACTTTGCTTGCCAGCAAAAATTATAGCAGGAAAATCGCTTCTGTCTCACTTCTGTCTTCAAGTGAAATCATTCAAGTGAATGATTAATTCAAGTGAATCATTCAAGTGAAAGTGAAAGTCGCTCAGTTGTGTCCAACTCTTTGTGACCCCATGGACTATACAGTCCATGGAATTTTCCAGGCCAGAATACTTGAGTGGGCAGCCTTTCCCTTCTCCAGGGGATCTTCCCAACCCAGGGATCAAACCCAGGTCTCCCGCACTTCAGACAGGTTCTTTACCACTGAGTCACTGGGGAAGCCCTGGTTGTGATTAAATTCATCAGGGGATCCAAAGTACGACATTTAAATACAAGTTCTTATCTGATTTGTAGGACCCTTCCCATCCCACTCAAAACACCAGGACTGAGCCACACCTTCCATGAAAGTTAGGTTTGGGTTTTGTTTTTAACTCACCTTCCAGGTCCAAGTCAGTTTAAGGCGACACATAAATGGTTCCATTGAATTGTTAAGTTGAGACTGCCACCAAATCATTTTCTCTATTTAAGCCACCCGGGAACAAAGAAAGGGAGATGATGGTACTGGTTGCAACGTGGTTTCAAAATATGGCCTCAAAATCTTTGATGCTTCCTTCCTTCAAAAGGCAAACATGATTCCTCTCCTCTTGGGTGTAGGTCAAACCTAGGGACTCAATTCTAATGAGCAAATTTCCCTCTAAGCTGCATTTTCACTGCATCTCACACATTTAAAAAAGTTGTGTTTCTATTTAGTTCCAAATGCTTTTAAATTTCTCTTGAGATTTCTTCTCTGACCCATATATTACCTAGAAATGTTGGTTAATCTCCAAATATTGGGGAATTTTCCAGCTATCTTTCTGCTACTGATTTCTAGTTTAATTCTATTGAGGTCTGAGGACATATGTCACATGATTTCTATTCTCTCATGTTTGCTAAGGTGTGTTTGATAACCCAGAATGCAATATATCTTTTTTAACGTTTCATGCAAGTTTGAGAAGAATGTGTATTCTCATGTTATTCAGTTCAGTTCAGTCGCTCAGTTATGTCCAACTCTTTGCAACCCCATGAACCACAGCATGCCAGGCCTCCCTGTCCATCACCAACTCTCGGAGTCCACCCAAACCCAAGTCCATTGAGTCGGTGATGCCATCCAACCATCTCATCCTCTGTCGTTCCCTTCTCCTCCTGCCCTCAATCTTTCCCAGCATCAGGGTCTTTTCAAATGAGTCAGTCCTTTGCATCAGGTGGCCAAAGTATTGGAGTTTCAGCTTCAACATCAGTCCTTCCAATGAACACCCAGGACTGAGCTCCTTTAGAATGGACTGGTTGGATCTCCTTGCAGTCCAAGGGACTCTCAAGAGTCTTCTCCAACACCACAGTTCAAAAGCATCAATTCTTTGGTGCTCAGATTTCTTCACAGTCCAACTCTCACATCCATACATGACCACTGGAAAAACCATAACCTTGACTAGACAGACCTTTGTTGGCAAAGTAATGTCTCTGCTTTTGAATATGCTATCTAGGTTGGTCATAACTTTCCTTCCAAGGAGCAAGTGTCTTTTAATTTCATGGCTGCAATCACCATCTGCAGTGATTTTGGAGCCCCCAAAATAAAGTCAGCAGCTGTGTCCACTGTTTCCCCATCTGTTTGCCATGAAGTAATAGGACAGGATGCCATGATCTTAGTTTTCTGAATGTTGAGCTTTAAGCCAACTTTATCACTCTCCTCTTTCACTTTCATCAAGAGGCTCTTTAGTTCTTCACTTTCTGCCATAAGGGTGGTGTCATCTGCATATCTGAGGTTATTGATATTTCTCCTGGCAGTCTTGATTCCAGCTTGTGCTTCCTCCAGCCCAGCGTTTCTCATGATGTACTCTGCATATAAGTTAAATAAGCAGGGTGACAATATACAGCCTTGATGTACTCCTTTTCCTATTTGGAACCAGTCTGTTATTCCATGTCCAGTTCTAACTGTTGCTTCCTGACCTGTATACAGGTCTCTCAAGAGGCAGGTCAGGTGGTCTGGTATTCCCATTTCTTTCAGAATTTTCCACAGTTTATTGTGATCCACACAGTCAGAGGCTTTGGCATAGTCAATAAAGCAGAAATAGATGTTTTTTCTGGAACTCTCTTGCTTTTTCCATGATCCAGTGGATATTGGCAATTTGATCTCTGGTTCCTCTGCCTTTTCTAAAACCAGCTTGAATGCAGTATTTTATAATTGCCAATCAGATCAGGTTGATTGATAATACTATTCAGGTCAATTTTGTCCTAGGTGATCTATTTATTGTTAAAAAGGGATGTTGAAATCTCCAAGTGTAATTGTGGATTTGTCTATTTCTCTTTGCAGTTATGTTTTGCCTCATTTATTTTCATAAATGAAAATAAATTCTGTTCTTATGTACATACAAGTACATACATACCTGTTTAGTATTATGTCTTCTTGGAACATTGACCCCCTTCAACATTATACAATATTCCTCTTAATCCCTTAACATTTTTCTTGTTCTGAGGTCTCCTTCGTCTGAAACTAATTCAGCTGCTCTAGATTTCTTTTGAATTGTGATGTATCTTTTTCCATCCCTTTACTTTCACACTATCTTAAGTTTTATATTGCAGTGACTTTCTTATAGATAACAGACTGTTGGGTCTTTGTTTTGTTTTTTTCATCCACTCTGAGAAGGCTCTGTTTTTTAATTGTTTCATTTAGACTATTCACATATAAAATGATTATTAATATCATTGGGTTAATATCTTCCATGTTTGCAAATGTTTCCATGCATAGAAACATGGAAGTTCATTCCACTTATTCTTTCTTTTTGCCCCCCTTTTCCTGCCTTTTCTGTTTCTAATGGAGCAGTTTATATCATTCCATTTATCTCCTCTCTTAGAATATTAATCATATTACTCTTTTAAATTTGTTAATGGTTGCCCTAGAGAGTTTGCAGGGCTTCCCCAGTGGCTTAGCTGTAAAGAATCCATCTTGAAGGCAGGAGGCACAGGAGGCAGAGGTTTGACCCCTGGTTTGGGAAGATCCCATGAAGGAGAGCATGGCAACCCACTCCAATATTCTTGCCTGCAGAATTCCATGGACAAAGGAGCTGGGCGGGCTACAGTCCATGGGATTGCAAAGAATCTCACAGCGACTAACAAAACAATATTCTTTACCTTCAAGCTCCCAATCCAATTGACTTTCCTTTATGTGGCAGGTCAGCCTGAGTTGGCAGAGGGTTCTGCCTGGAGCTAAGCTGCTAGCCTTTAAGACCACAAATTTCCCAGACGGAAAATCATGTTTGCCCCTGTCATGACACAGGGCTGTGTTGTGAGAAATCTGGGCGTGTCACTGGTTCATCTTACTTCTTCCAATTCTGCACATGTGTCATAATATACTCAGAGTTGCGAATGGGAATACCCATAACGCAAAAGGTGCATCATCAAATCATGTTGATGAAGTTATCATCCTATGCGAGTGCACAACACAACCCCCCAACCCCCCACGAAGTGCTACAAAATATAGACTTTGCAAAGCAGTGGCCAAGCAAAGTTATGACCAACCTAGATAGCATATTGAAAAGCAGAGACATTACTTTGCCAACAAAGGTCCGTCTAGTCAAGGCTATGGTTTTTCCAGTGGTCATGTATGGATGTGAGAGTTGGCCTGTGAAGAAAGCTGAGCGCTGAAGAATTGATGCTTTTGAACTGTGGTGTTGGAGAAGACTCTTGAGAGTCCCTTGGACTACAAGGAGATCCAACCAGTCCATTCTAAAGGAGATCAGCCCTGGGTATTCTTTGGAAGGAATGATGCTAAAGCTGAAACTCCAGTACTTTGGCCACCTCATGCAATGAGTCACCTCCAGTTGACTCATTGGAAAAGATTCTGATGCTGGGAGGGATTGGGGACAGGAGGAAAAGGGGACGACAGAGGATGAGATGGCTGGATGGCATCACTGACTCGATGGATGTGAGTTTGAGTGAACTCAGGGAGTTGGTGATGGACAGGGAGGCCTGGCATGCTGCAATTCATGGGGTTGCAAAGAGTCAGACACGACTGAGGGACTGAACTGAACTGGCCATATCTCCTTCACATTGCCTGAAATTTCTATCTAGAAATCTTTACTCATACTACTTTGGAATATTTTTATGGGATTGTGGATCTTTCAAATTTAAGCATTGAATTGAAATTGAACAAATTAAAAAAACAAAAACCTCTAAGGCTGTCCCGTGTGCGTCCTTTCGCTTCCTGTCCAACCTCTGTGCCCCCATGGACTATAACCCACCATGCTCCTCTGTCCATGGGTTTCTCCAGGCAAGAATACTGGAATGGGTAGCCATGCCCGTCTTCAGAGGGTCTTCCTGACCCTAGGATCGAGCCCATCTCTTCTGTATTGCAGGTGGATTCTTTACCCACTGAGCCACCTGGGAAGCCCAAGACCTTATGACTTTAAGTAAAAATTAAAACAAGGAAGGAATTCAACATAAATACATACTGAGCTATTACTATGTTTGAAGCCTCATGCTAAATAGTCTATAAAGCAAATTCCATCAAGGAGAAACACAAGGAAAGGCCTTTTACAGTAACATCAGTTCAGTCACTCGTTCGTGTCCGACTCTTTGCGACCCCATGAATTGCAGCACACCAGGCCTCCCTGTCCATCACCAACTCTCGGGATTCACTCAAACTCACGTCTATCGAGTCAGTGATAGCATCCAGCCATCTCATCCTCTGTCGTCCCCTTCTCCTCCTGCCCCCAATCTCTCCCAACATCAGTGTCTTTTCCAATGAATAACATCCAACAAAAATTCTGTAGTTACTCCTTTCTAACTGAAGAACAATTTTGCTTCAACAGGCACTAAGATTTTGCAAAAGATGCACTAAGATTTCTCAACGCGGGTCAGCCTCAAGGTTGTTAAGGGTTATTCATTATTTAAAAATATGGAATTTTGTCCCATTGTTAGAGACCGTGTTCCATTTTTAGCTTCAAAGATAGTCACCTTGCTCTTGACCCAGGACATCCATCCCCTCTACCCCACTGACAAGCTTCCTGTCAACAGAGATCCGTGCTTTTCGCCCTAAAACGGGCATAACCAAAAGAGAAGGGAAATCACGTGCCAAGGCACAGAAATCTTAAATTACTGTGTGCTTTGGCACATCGTCTTTAATCCGGTTTTCCCAAGGTTGTATTAGCTAGACTCTTGAAGGTCTCTTGCATCTGCAGACTACTGCGATTAAAACGTATCTCTTCTTAGAAGGAATTCACATAAAGCTCCTACCTCTATGGGAAATTAGCTAGCTGAGGCTTTAGGCTAACCACAGGGTAGGAGTGAATCTGGTCTCTCTTTGAAAAACCTTCCAGGGGCTAGCATCCCCCGCCAGCAACAGAGCGCGCCTAGGTACCACGTGTCTGCACCAACAGCGGGATTGGCCCAGCGCATTTTAGCTCTGCGGTCTAGACTCGCACGGTCCCGCCCAGCTGCCAGAGGAGCCTGGAGGCCGAGAGAAGAGGCTGGAGGGAGATCGCGGAGGGGAGGGGGCGGGAGGGGGGTGGGGGATCCGGAGGCGCCCGTGCCCGGGAATCTGGGAGGGCCCGGAGCGGCGCCAGGCGGCTCGCCTCGCCACAACTTGCCCTGAACACACAGGACTCACCCTGCGCCCTGGAAGAAGGAGCCGGCCCACCGCTTCCCGCTTGGCTGCTCCTCGGCCTCCACGGGCCCGCCTGCGCCAGCAGCACCCCTAGAATCTGCGTCCCCAGCCTTGCCCCCGTCCGCCTGCAGCGCCCGGCGCCCGCCCAGGAGCGCGCGGCTGGGGTGAGTCCGGGATGCGCCAGGCGTGCAGGGGAGGCCGGAGCATCTCGGTGCCCGCGAAGCCATGGCCTCCTCCGTCTTTTTCGCCGAAGCGGGCCAAGGCAGCAGACCCCGAGGGCCTGCCTGCCGCAATCCTCACTCGCCGTTTGTCTTGCCTTCAAGGGGCGGCGCCGAGGCCCCACTGGAGCCCGCGTTCCCGGGCCTTTGTCTTTGTGGGTTCGGCGGGTCGGCCCAGCGGTGCGCCCGGGGCGGGAGAGGCTGCACCCGGCTGGCGGCCCCGCTGAGGCTTGGGGGCCAGAGGGAATGGGAAAGCGGGCCCCCTTCTTTCCTGCTCCGGCCATCTTGCGACTCAGATTCAGCCTAGGGGCCAGGGTGGCCAACCACGCGGCGCTCGGGGCCAGGCTGGTGGCGGGGAGCGGAGATGAGCGCCTCGGGGCCCCGCGCACCTCCTCCCCCGAATGCAGTGGGAGCGCGCAGAGAGACCCCCACCTTCATTTCCAAGGGCTTGAACCCAGATCAGATCAGATCAGTCGCTCAGTCGTGTCTGACTCTTTGCGACCCCATGAATCGCAGCACGCCAGGCCCAGAGCCCGGGTGAATTCCCCTAACAGGCCAGAGGCACAGGAAATACGAGGGACAGGGGCCGGGAGCTGACGTTTTACCTAAACAAGTGCCTAATTCATTCGGATCATCCTTTATCCACGTGTCCTTTTGGCAAATTCTTAACACCTTTTCTCTGCCTGACTAGCTGCTGGGGATATAACGGTGAGCAAAAGAGACCACCGCCCTTGTTCCCGCTGATCCTGCAGCCCAGTGGATGGAGTCCACGGTACCCAGACCTTCCAGGTTGGTGTCCTGACGCCTTTCAAGCAGACTGGGAAACTGAAGCCTAGGGCTGATATAACTTGTTCTGGGTCTGCAAGTGGAAGAATCAGACCCTGAAGGTAGATCTGTAAGATTTGTATGCTGGCTGCAGTGAATCGGTAATAGCTCTTTTTCCCCCAAAAAATCCCATTCAAAATTATTGGGATGTATGGTTTCTGTGAAGTCTTATGAAGTGTATGCTTAAATTTTTGGATGCTTTCATGTGGACTTATTTGTAGTTCTCAGTGTTTGGAAAGGGCCGGATATGGTTGATATTACAACGTTGCTTCCAGTTACTCTCAACTGTATTTTCCTTTCTTCTCTTCTTTGGCTGTTAGGAAAGACAGAAATTTTCCTGATGGTTGGTCCAAACAGGGACTCCCTGGTGGACTGAGGGATGGCTGGCTTTTCCTCAGTTCATGCATCTCTGTGGTAGCCACAGGCAGCCCCCAGAAGACCTGGAGAATGAGAGGCCTGAGGTCTACAGGTTGCTGCTAGAAATATTTTAGCCCCTCCAGAAAACAGAATGCAGCTGCCACACAAGTTTGTAAGGTAAATACCAGGGCCCTTTAAAGTTTCCCCTCCATATAATTGTTTACATCTTCATGTTTTGAAAATGTATCCTTTTGAAAAGACAAGTAAAGTATTACACATTCTGGGAAGTTCTCTGGTTTGTAAGAGCTTTCCTGGTGGCTCAGATGGTAAAGAATCTGCCTGCAATGCAGGAGACCCGGGTTTGACCCCTGGGTCAGGAAGATCTCTTGGAGAAGGGAATAGCAACTCACTCCAGTCTTCCCTGGAGAATCCCATGGACAGGGGATCCTGGCAGGCTACAGCCCATGGAATTGCAAAGAGTCAGGCAGGAGACTAAAGGACTAACACACTCACATGCTCCATCAAATATAATTGACTACACTACAAATTTAATTCTTAAAACAACTATAAGTATACTATACAAAATGGACCCTTAATTTTCAGTGTACCACTCAATGAGTTTTGACAAATGTATATATATCCCTGGGTAATCAACAGCCCAATCAGAATAGAGAACATTTTTTATTATACCCCCAAAGTGTCTTCATGCCCTCTGGCAGCCAGCCCCCCTCCATCCCATTGATTTTTGCAAAGATTTGTGGCTTAACGTTTTTCTGAGCTGCGTGTGAAAGATGAGGATGAATGGCTATTTCTCATCCCAAAACCTAAGGCGAGGGTCAGAGGCTGGCGGCTAGGATGTGGTTCCCCAAGCCTTAGGGGCTTGGAGGGTGGCGTCTGGGGAACCGGGAAGTGTGTCCCCTGGAAGGGTGGTCCGCTGTCCTCTGGGGCCCACGACGACTTCTCCTCTGGTCCCGCAGGACTCTGGGCGCCCGCTGACCGCGCGCTGGCCGCCTCGCACTTCGCTCCAGGTGCCCGCCCGGGGCGCTGCCATAGCAACGGCCTGGACGCCCAGACCTTAGGCCGCCGCCGCCGGGACCCAGCCTTCTCCCGCTCCCGAGGGGTGGGGCGGCGGCGGCCCGGGCCGGGAAGACGGGACTGCCCCCTCCCCCGATGCCAGCGGAGGCGGCGGATTTGCTTCCAAGCATGGTAAGGAGCCGGGAACCCGGGGATGCCCGCCTGCCGATGCGGCGGGGCGGGGTGGGGGAAACGATGGCGGAGCGGCGGGACCCCCAGCTCCCTCCGCCTCCCCGCGCTTCTGTCTCCTTCTCGCAGCCCTTTCAGAAGCACGTCTACTACCCGCTCGCCTCCGCCGGCGGCCTGGAGGAACCCGACGCCTCCGCAGCGGCCGCGGCGGGCGGGGCCGCCATGGCCTGTGGTCCCCCCAGCGCGGCGTCGGGCCCCCTGCCCTTCTTCCAGTTCCGCCCGCGCCTGGAGAGCGTGGACTGGCGGCGGCTGAGCGCCATCGACGTGGACAAGGTGGCGGGCGCCGTGGACGTGCTCACGCTGCAGGAGAACATCATGAACATCACCTTCTGCAAGCTGGAGGATGAGAAGTGCCCTCACTGCCAGTCGGGCGTGGACCCGGTGCTGCTGAAGCTCATCCGCCTGGCGCAGCTCACCATCGAGTACCTGCTGCACTCGCAGGAGTTCCTCACCTCGCAGCTGCACGGCCTGGAGGAGCGGCTGCACCGGAGCCTGGCCGAAGGCGAGCACAGCAAGAAGCTCCTCACCAAGCAGGCCGGCGAGATCAAGCTGCTCAAGGAAGAGTGTAAACGCAGGAAGAAGTTGATCTCCACCCAGCAGCTGATGATCGAGGCCAAAGCCAGCTATTACCAGGTGGGACGCTGCCTCGCGATTGGCCCTTAAAACCCTCAGTGCCTACTGGTTGGGATATTTGGGATATTGAGAGTCCTTTCCTATAGCCCTGCCCTTTTTTGTTTAAGATTTGTTTAAATCAGGAGAAAGTACTCTTTAAGCGAAAGCGTACTTTTAACTAACAGATGACATGGCTCATTACTTTGTGTAGACTAACACGGGTTAATAATTTAACAAGCAGCCCTGTCTGCAGTGCTTTATTGAATTATCTAAAAGCTGGTGGTTCAAGAAGCTGTTTCCTCCTCCTAACAGGTATAATGAAAAATAAACCAGGTGCAAATTGCTGTTGAGGTTGGGCCCCAGATGATATGGAATGCTTGCATCTTGTGGATTCCCCCTCCCCCCCACTCATTTTTAAATTTTGAAATGTTTTAAAATTTACAGGAAGATTGCAAGAACAGTGCTATGACTTCTTATACCCTTCAACTAAATCCACCAATTATTGGCATTTGCGACATTGGCTTTATTTCCTCTGTCTCTGTATCATGCTATTACTGTTAAGCCATCTGGCAGTGAGTTGCAGAGTCCTAAATATTTCAATGTATGTATTTTCTAAGAAGAAGAATACTTGCTAGTATAACAGCACTGTTTAAAAATTTTAAAATTCTTGTCTTTTTGTTCTTAATCTCCAACTGTTTGTTCTTGAACCCAAGATAAATATTGTCATTTCTGAGTGTAATGAAGTCAGTGTATGTATCTTTAATGAATTAGGTGGAGAAAGGAAGAATCCTTGAAGATATCAAAGTAAGCAATAGACTGACTAGACTGATTTCACACCCAGTCATTTTGGCTAAATAGGACTGAACAGGCCTTAGTGGGTTTAGGGAATGGCGGAGCCAAAGCAGGAGAGAGTGTAGAGAAGTGGGTGTAGGTGCAGAAAGCAGTGTGATTAATTGTACTCAGGACCATCCCAATAGGCGCCTTGGGAGAAGTGTGCTTACACTAGGTGAACAGTCAGGAAAGAATCCTGTTAGAAAGGCTTAATGTTTAGCCTTGGGTACACAACCCCTAGGTGAAATCATCAATGATCCCGGATATCGATAATTGCCTATTTGTTTCATAAATGCTATTTAAAAACTAAATATTGATAAATAGTGTTGAGATGGTTCTCTAGAAAAACATATTATTGTAAAATGGATAGAATGGGTTCTGTTTAAAACCTTTGAAGAAAGTGCAACTGGTTTTGATGTTAAGCAGTAAAACATTAAAACCTGTAACATAAAATTTTTATGTTTATAAACATTTTTTCATTCTTTTGGTTATCATAGAAATACCTGTTAGTAGATGAAGACTTTAAAATGTTAATGATATATGAAGATAATAAACTAATGGCACACTTTTATCAAATGAGTGGAACCTGCCAACTCTTGACCACTGAACAGACTCTGAGTGGTAGTGGTAGCTGTATGGTGTGCCCAGGGGGTGGCCAAGAAGAGGCAGGAAAGACCACACCACCTTTTCCTACTTAGTGTATTTAGTGTAGGTATACTCTGCCCTCTATTAAGTGACTTGCCATTGTCTCTTTGTGGAGTTCTTGAGCTGTGAGAGCATTTAGGGTGACAACTCCAGAGTTATTCTACTTGGGTTTGAATCCCAGCTATTCCTCTGCACAAGTCATTTAACTTCTAAACCTTAGTTTCCTCATCTGGAAAACAAGAGCCTTAGTAGCAGAATCCCAGGAGATAATGCATGTATAGCATGAGGTGGTCGGTTTAGGTGGTTTAGTCGCTAAGTTGTGTCTGACTCTTGCGACCCCATGGACTGTAGCCCTCCAGTCTCCTCTGTCTGTTCTCCAGGCAAGAATACTGGAGAGGGTTGCCATTTCCTTCTCCAACAGCATGAGGAAGGCTCAGTAAATAGCATCTGACAAGCGGATGTTGATATCTGTGGGGGCTTCTCCATAGTGAGCTGTGGTTACCTGTGGTCTATGCCTTTGTGATATAATTATAATGAATAAGCGTAAGGCAAAACCTGAAGAGGAAAGCATGTAAATAACACAGTAGGATTGAAGCAGCAAAATCCAGACTGAGAGAAACTCAGCAGGACAAATGTTCATTTTCTTTATCAAGAAAGTTATAAGGAAAAGAAAGCTGGTGGTTCAACCTATAGACTAACAGAGAATTAAGAGACAAAACAACTAATTGCAAGATATAACTTTATTTGGGTCCTGATTCAAAACAAAGTGCAAAGGATATCCCTGGTGGTCCAGTGGCTAAGACCCTGTGCTCCCAGTGCGGGGGGCCCAGGTTCTGTCCCTTGTCAGGGAACTAGATTCCACATGCCACAACTAAGACCTGGTACAGTCAAATAAATAATAAAAATAATTATTTTTTTAAAAAACTGCAAAAATGTTTTCTAAGGCAATGTGTGAAATATTGGGAAAAAATAAATGGTTGGATATTTGTCAATAATTAAGGAATTTACACATTTTAAAAGGTGGGATGATAATATTATGATCGTGTTAAAAGAAAATCCTTTTGGAGATAGATTTTGAAATATTGGCAGATGAAATACATAATATTCAGGATTTACTAAGAATAGTCCTGGGGAAGGTTATAGATGAACAAGTTGTTTTTTTTTTTTTTTTGGTTTAAAAATTATGTTAAAAGGTAGAGAATAGAGATATTAGTAAGATTGGTTTTTTTCAGTAAGTTCATCTTAGGAGGCCAAATATTCCTAAGCATGTGATCAATGTTAATGCTGGGCTCTGGGGATAAACCTGTGAATAAAGAGAAAAGAGTTCATACTCTCAGGAAGCTGAGATGCTAGATCCTAGAGGAACTGGACAGGAAATAAGAAGCAAAGGAAGTAACTAAAGCTGATAATATTAAGTGGTGAGATGGACAATGATGCAAACAAGACAGTGCCTGGCAGGGAGCTTATCCAGGAAGATTTCTTAAGGACGTGCAGCACAGCCCCAGCATGGAAGAGGTTCCATAAACGACATCTCGAATGTTGGGAAGGAGCCAGACTTTCATTGGAAAGTCTGGGGAAAGTTCAGGCAGGGACTGGCCAATGCAGAGTGTCTGAAGCTGGCCAGCATGAGGGACAGGAAGAAGGCTGGCACAGGTAGAGTGTCATGGACAAGTTGGTACTGTTGGGCTGGGAACCACCTGTATAACAGGAGCATCCTCAGGGGTTCCAGAAACCACCATGATGGGCTCTGTTAACAGAGATGGTTTTCACTGGCATGTGTTCAGTTTGGGAAGAACACCCTGGTTGTAAATGTCTTTTTAGTTATGGTTTCAGCATCACTTGCCAGGGTGGTATCTCTTGGGGAAAAGCCCCCAAGAGGGAGTGCTTCAGGTACCCAGATTTTAATTCAAATTAGGTGGAGGGGCACTTGTTAGAGACACTTGGATTCATTGCTCTCTCCTTTTCAGTGCCATTTTTGTGACAAGGCCTTTATGAACCAAGCTTTCCTACAAAGTCATATTCAGCGCCGCCACCCTGAAGATTCACATCTTGGTAAGTAGTGAGCTCTGCTTCAAAGAGCTATTTTCTTTAGCCTTATAATAAAGGTACTATTTCTGGTAGCTTTTTCTTTTTTCAGCGAGACATGGCCCAAAGCATCTCTCAATCCTTTTAAAAGAAAGCGTCATAGTCCTTGTTTGAACACTCGTTAAGTGAATATTGATCCCCTGTGATGTGCCATGCACTGCATTAGGGCTCAAGGATGCAGCCATAAGCAAAACAGATCCTGTCTGGCTCTCTTACATCCTAATAGAGGGGATGGAGGAGTTACATCTAAACAAATGAGTGATGTTTTCAAGTGGCGGCAAGTGCAATGAAGAAAATAAAGTAGGAGAATGGGACTGAGAGTGACTCCTGGTGGTCAGCCAAGGCCTCATTAAGGAGGTGATATTTGATCAGAAACCAGAATGATGAGGGGGTCCTGGCATGCAGGAAATCTAGGAAATGAAGATCTCAGGCAAAGGGAATTCTCACTGTCAGCTGTGTTTGGGGGGGCGGGGCAGGCCGGTGTGTTTGGGGAACAGATAAAAGTTTGGTGGAGCAGAGTGAGCAGAGGTGGGCTAGGAAGGGGCCAGGTCACGTAGGGCCTCAAATGCCCTGGGTAGGAATGTGGGTGATATAACCGATATAATGAGAAGCCGCTGGAGGATTTTAAGTTGGAGGGGTAGGGATATGATGTAATTTGGACTGGTATTTTTATATTTTTTTGGCTGAGCCACTCAGCTTATGGGATCTTAGTTCCCTGACCAGGGATCCAAAGCACTGCCAGTGAAAGCACCAAGTCCTAACCATGGGATGGCCATGGAATTCCCTCCAATTTGTACCTTTACACGACCCGTCTAGTAGTGGGCGGGGAACAGACAGTAGGGACGGAGGTGGAAGCAGGTTGAAGCATGAGGAGGCTGCAACAGGTAGCCCAGGGGAGAGAGGGTGGCAGCCGGACCAGGACGGGAGGTGGGAGACGTGGAGATGGAGAGGGTTTATTCTGAACACAGAGCTGTGACTCCACGTAGGAGCTGGAGATGAAGTAAAGATGATCCTGGGCTTCTGTCCTGTACAAATGGGTGAATGGTTATCATGTTTACTGAGGGGAGGACCAGGAGGGGAGCACATTGAGGGAGGAAGAAGGAAGGGGAATCTGGGTTGGCCGTGGGTACACTCAAGTCACACATACAGTCGCCGTGCATATGAGGATGCTGGAGGTCAAGGCAGAGGCCCAGGCTGGAGATAAAAACCTGGGAGTTGTTAGCAGAACTGGGCTGGATGAGGTCACTTGAAAAGAGAAGACAACTCAGGGCCAGCCCCACACTCGGAGTCCAGGAGGAGCAGCTGACAGTGAGAAATTGAAGTGATGGAGGCAGGAGGGAAGTGGAGAGTGTGTTGTCATAGAAACCAAGAGGCATGAGGGTTTCAAGAAGGAGGTAGTGACCCCTAATGATCTTGAGGCACAGAGTAAGATGAAGACCGAGAAGTGACCATTGTTTTCCCAATGGCCGTTGGTGGCCTTGACATGGCCGCAGCGAACTGCTGGGGACAAAAGCTGGACTGGAGTGAGCTGAGCTGAGGATCCGGCAAGGAAGTGGTCATGTCGATTACACCCATTTATTTCAGTAATGTTTGCTGGGAGAGAAAGCAGGGACAGGAGGCAGTATCTGGAGGGAAAGTGGGACCAAGGGGAGAGTATTGTCTTATTTGCAGTGGGAGATACTAAGATGTGTTTGGGTGCCAGTGTGAATTAACCAGTGCCTAGAGGGGCTAATTGAAGGAGCAGAAAAGGGGAGGGGCTCTGTGGCTTGCAAGGAACCAGGTTTGCAACTAATCTAAATGTTCTCAGAAGCAAAGAATGCAAGGCCTGTTTCTCCATGAGCAGATTAGAGCAACTCTACACATTGCCACAGTAATCCATGGAAATGCTCATTACGATCTAAATGTTTTTGGTAGCTGGACGTTTATATTTCTAGCTTGTTATTCACTACCTACCTGTACCTGCTTTTCCCTCCCTTTTGGGCTCGTTTCCATTTCTGCCTATTTCTGATAGATTTATTTAGGAAACAGCTGAGCTTTGTATAAACAATATGAATAGCATAAAATTCCACTTATAAGCCATGAATCGTGGATACAGTTTAACAGTGTATTGAAGAAACTGGGGAGATTAAATATTTTTTAAATTAACCTATCATTCTTCAGTGTGAAACTGACCTTCTTTCTCTTCTGTTTCAGTATCTTATTCTATCTCATACTCGTTTCAGAGAGTATTTCAGACTCTGAAATGAGTATTATTTCTTCAGGTCATCTTTGAGATTCTGACTTTCTACTTTGGTTTCCATACCTTTCATGTCTACACTCACAGACACATGTATATCCATTCAGTCATGTGTACATCTGCATGTAAGTACATGAACATAAGTGTTCTTCCCTTCACTTGTTGCTTCCTTTTACAACTTCTCAGTAGTTCATTTTTGCCCCGCGGACGGGTTGTGGCCCAAGTTTGCATTTTGAGTGCCGGCCTCTGCTTGTCTGAGCACTGATGACATGTTCAGGAGAGTTCCGTGGGAGCCAGAAAGATGGTGACCGTAGAGATTTCAATATTGCGGTACCTGCGGTCGAAGCCGTTGATTTCCTTTCTCTGATTGAGACAGGCGTCTTGGAGAAGAGCCCAGGATTATTCCTTTGCTCCCTGAATGGGCTCTCACCCTGCCTCTGCAGGGTAATCCAACCTCAACCCAGTGGCTGAAAGAATCTACTTAAAAATAAATGGTGCCCAATGATGCAAAGGGCTGAAAATACATAGTCAAGAGTAAAGTTGGCTCGTGCAGCATGAAAAAGTAATATCCCAAGAAAAAGCAGTTTCCTTTGTCTTTGTCTTATTAGTAGCACCGTACCCTATAAGTTTTCCAATGCGTTTCTAAGAGATGGTATTTTAACGATATTTCTGTTACAACAGAGTATAAGACAAGGGCGCAGACGGACAAGCTCCAAAGTGAGATCGACATGTTGAAGGAGCAGCTGCAGCTCACCAAGTCTCAGCTAGAGGCTGCACAGCATGCCCACGCAATCAGGCTCTCTAAGGTATGATGCTGAATTCTGAAGCAGTGATGTGTTGGGAAGGTTTGGGGTTCATTCCTTTTAAATATTCAGTAGAGTTCACCAGTGAAACCATCAGGTCCTGAACTTTTCTTCGTTGGGAGTTTCTTTTGATTACTGATTCAATCTCTCCTCCTTGTTGGTCTGTTCGGATTTTCTGTTTCTTCATGATTCAATCTCGGCAGATTGTATAGTCTCTAGGAATTTTTGAGACTTTGGACCTCTGTGTTTATACTTTAAGAGATGTAAGGACAGAAGGATGCTATGTGCTGCCTTTGGTTTGGGAAAATTGTTGTGCACAGACCTGCCTTTATACGCAGTGTTTTTTGCAACAAAACAAACCAAAGAAAGGCCTAAGTGAAATCTGCAAGTCTCGCCGACTCATGTGAGGTGAAGCTGTGCCCATTTATTTAAAATTCCAGGAAGATCCCATATGCTGGGGAGCAGCTAAGCCCATATGCCACAGCTACTGAGTCAGAGAAAAAAGAAAAAATAAATAAAATAAAATAAAATTCTTCAGGCTTGCTTCATGTCAGAGCTTTTAAAGCCATGTATTAAATCAATTTCAGGAATATGAAATGCAGAAAACAAAAGAGGAAGAATTTCTGAAGTTATTCGATAGATGGAAAGAAGAAGAAAAGGAGAAACTAGTTGATGAAATGGAAAAAGTCAAGGAAATGTTTATGAAGGAGTTTAAAGAACTGACTTCTAAGAACTCAGCGTTAGAATATGTGAGTATTAAACCCAGGAGTCCTCATAGCATTGACAGAGTTGTGGCCTTTAGAGGTGGTATGACAATGGCTATATGGCCCTCAGATCCACAAGTTCCTTTATCGTGCCCTGGCCCAGACTCCCATCCTCCCTAAGAGTCTAGGGAGCTTGGGCATATGGAAAACAGAGTAAGTCCTTAAGAGCAGGCTCTCTGGCCCCAAACTCCAGTGCAGAACACTTGGTACATTTGGGTCAGATCAGAGAAGAAGGGCCCTCTTGCTTAACTCGTTAGGTTTGGATAGCCTGAAACTGTAACCCCTTCCCCAAGTGTTGGAGCTTTCCAGAGTTCCAAAGGAACTTTCTAGAAAGACTGACACAGATCCCCAATGTGGGAGAAAGAAGCTGACCCAGAAAGACAGGCCGGTTTGGCCTGAGTGCAGTGGGTGAGCTGGATGTGATTAAATGCAGCCCCTCCCGGTTCCCTGTGGGAGCGGCCTTGGTCCCAGGGAAGCAAAGGAGACCATGGGAGATTCTTGAGCTCCCTCTAGGGGCAACATGTTTTATAAACTGAAATAGAGGGATAGTTTGGGAAAACTGCAAAGATCCTTCTCTAAAACGCCCTGAACCCTCTCATGGGGATGGGCAAACTATGACTTGGGACCCAAATCTAGCAAACCACCTGATTTTGTATGGCCCTTGATCTAAGAAAGGTTTTTACACTTTAAAGTGGCTGAACAAAGTCAAAACAAAATATATTTCATGCCATGAAAATGGTATCAATTGACCTTCTGGTGTGTCTACAAGAGAGGATTTTGGAATACAGCTGTGCTGTTTCCTCTACACTTTCTCTATGGAGATTTTGTGCTGCCGCCATGGAGTTGAGTCGCTGTGACCAAGACCTTAGGTGTCTCCGAAGTCAAATACTATCTGGATCTTTACAGAAAAAGGTTGCCAGCCACTGTCATATCTTTATAAAGCAAATGTGGCCCAGGGTTAGTTAGCTATTGGTGGCAGTGAAATGGATGTTCATTATACTGTCCTTCCAACTTTTCCATAAGTTGTAACTTGCAGATAAAAAGTTGAGGGGAAGTTAACACGGGGTGGCTCATTGTGTCTTTTCTGTAGGGCTTCCTTCAGGCAACACCCTGTTGGTTCAGGTGTCCCCACATCACCTCCCTTGGGTCTGAGCATCAGAGCTCTTGGGCAGTTGTTGTTGTTCAGTAGCTCAGTCGTGTCCGACTCTTTGCGACACCATGGACTGCAGCATGCCAGGCTTCCCTGTCCTGCACCCTCTCCTGGAGTTTGCTCAAACTCGGAGCCGGTGATGCCCTCCAACCATCTCATCCTCTGTCGCCCCCTTCTGGCCTCCTCACTAAATCACCCAGTCAATCAACTGCACCCAATTCCTCTATTTCTGGCAACTGTTAACCTGCCCATCGCCCATCACCTAAGATTAGAAAGTTAGGTTTTCCTTTCCCTTTTACACCCTGTGCATGTTCTTTTATTGGAAGAAGTAAAACAGGAAAACCACTGTGAAGAGAAGCATGATGAGTGTCTTGTAGGACAGTCAGATTTAATATGTGGCTACAGGCTCCCCAGTTTTGTTCTCTGTTTCAGTCTTTATTTCTTAATTAAAAATTAAAAACATTATTTTTTTGGCTGTGCTGGGTCTTCATTGCTCTGCAGGCTTTTCTCTAGCTGGGGAGAGCTGCGGCTACGCTCTAGTTGTGAAGCTCCAGCTTCTCCTTGCAGTGGTTTCTCTTGTTGCAGAGCATGGACTCTCAGACACACCAGCTTCGGTAGTTGTGGCTCCCAGGCTGTAGAGCACGGGCTGAATAGTTGTGGTGCACAGGCTTAGTTGCTTCATGGCATGTGGGATCTTCACGGATCAGGAATTGAACCCGCATCTCCTGCATTCGCAGGTGGATTCTTTACCACTGAGCCACCAGGGAGGCCCTCTGTTTTGGTCTTATAGAAGTATGAACATTTTCACCGGTGATTTTTACTTTTATTTTATAGCAATTGTCAGAAATCCAGAAGTCCAATATGCAGATCAAGTCTAACATCGGCACGCTAAAAGATGCACATGAGTTTAAAGAAGAACGTCCACAGCATCCCCAGGATTTCCAAAATGTGATGCAGCTACTTGACAATCAGGTATGTAGAAGTGAGTGACTACTGATTTTTCTTGGTGAAGTAATTTATAGGAGACATCATCTAAGAAAAGGTGTCTCTTTCAGTGATGGTGACAGTGACTAATTCTTTTTTTCTTGTCTCCTATTGCATGTGTAATTCATAATAGATGTTCATTAGATACTTCAGTTCAGTCACTCACTCGTGTCCGATTCTTTGCAACCCCATGGACTGCAGCATGCCAGGCTTCCCTGTCCATCACCAACTCCCAGAGCTTACTCCAACTCATGTCCATCGAGTCAGTGATGCCATCCAAGCAGCTCATCCTCTGTTGTCTCCTTCTCCTCCTGCCTTCAATCTTTCCCAGCATCAGGGTCTTTTCAAATGAGTCAGTTCTTCACATCAGGTGGCCAAAGTATCGGAGTTTCAGCTTCAGCATCAGTCCTTCCAATGATTATTCAGGGCTGATTTGCTTTAGGGTGGACTGGTTGGATCTCCTTGATGTCCAAGGGACTCTTCAAGAGTCTTCTTCAACACCACAGTTCAAAAGCATCAATTCTTTGGCACTCAGCTTTCTTTATTAGATACTTACTGATTGACTAATTAGATACTTACTGATTGACTAGTAGATGTGGATACAGAACATCTGGCAAAGTTGTTTAATTTTTCCTCGAATGATATCTGTTTGAATTAGTTCCTATTACCTTAGTAGTTATTTTTCATGTTTCGGATGTAGGCCCACTTTCAAAAGGCATAGAAAGGCATTTTGAAGCACAAACTATTTTTTCAGAGCTTATACAGCTGCACTGGTGAACTGATGATCTTTTACACGTATCAGATGAATTATAATCATCTGGAAGTGAACCTCAGTAATTAGTACGGCCTTCATCCTGGCTCTTTTGGTCACACTGACTTAGGAGAATTTTTTTTTAGCCAGAAAACAGAGATTAAAGCTTATGAAGTCACGATTTTTTTTTTTTTTTCAAAAAGCAGTATTACATCATTTTAAAAAGTAAATGTGTTTTTCAGGGACCTATTGTGTAACACATGGAACTACTCAATGTTATGTGGCAGCCTGGATGGGAGGGGGGTCTGGGGGAAAATGGATACATGTATGTGAATGGTTGAGTCCCTCCGATGTTCCCCTGAAACTATCACAACATTATTAAACGGTTCTGTGTGTGTGTGTGCTAAGTCATTTTAGTTATGTCTGACTCTCTGTGACCCCCTGGACTGTAGCCTGCCAGGTTCCTCTGTCCATGGGATTTCCCAGGCAAGAATACTGGAGTGGATTGCCATGCCGTCCTCCAGGGGATCTTCCCGACCAAAGGATCAAACCAGCATCCGTTTTGTCTCCTGCATTATAGGCAGGTTCTTTACCACTAGCACCAGCTGGGAAGCCCAATCAGCTAGACCCTAAGACAAAATAAAAAAATTAAAAAAAAAGTAAATGTGTTGTGAATATGGACTGCAACCACAGCTTCTTGTCTTGCCTCTCTCCCCCAAATCTACCTTCTGCATTGCAGCCAGGCTGACCACATCACCACCCTGCCTAAAATCCTTCGGTGACTCCCCGTTTTTCACAGAACAAAATCTAGAACCGTTAACCAGCATTCAGAGTCCCTGGGCATCTGGTCCTGCTATCTCCCACCATTCTTGGCTTTACCTCGACACACCAGCAGCGCCTAAAAGCGCCTGGTTCCAGCTTTATTTGTCATGTACCTCCTAGTTTTCAGGCCCCATCACTTACTCAGCTGGAATGGCATCTCTTCTGGAAAGTTCTCCTGGGCCTCTGGGTTAATGCAAGCATGCCACAGCCCTCCAAGCTGGACCTGACCACGTACACATTATGTGGAAACCTCCCATTGTTATGTCCACCTTCCCCCCCGACCGCCCCCAGGCAGGGCAGGGCCTGCCTCTTAGTCCTTGACCAGCCTGGTGGCACCAGTGGTAAAGAGCCTGCCTGCCAATGCAGGAGACATAAGAGGCGCTAGTTCAATCCTTGGGTTGGGAAGATCCCCTGCAGGAGGGCATGGCAACCCACGCCAGTATTCTTGCCTGGGAAATCCCATGGACAGAGGAGACTGGAGGGCTACAGTCCAGGGGGTCGCTGAGTTAGACACAACTGTTGTGACTTAGCACGCATGCACACAGCCTGCTGCAGCTGCCCAGTGAGGTGCAGGTACACGGTAGGGAATCAGGAACTGGGTCCTGATGGTTGCTCCCAGCAGGCTGCTCTCTCACTACTGAGGGACTCGGCTATGAAAACTCTCAGGTGCCACGTGAATTTCTTTTGTTTGAGGCCTTCCTGCATGCTCTGTCAGTGCATAACCCATAGACTCAGAAAGCGTGATGTTTCCTTTTGACTTCTTAGGTTGGCAGGCTAACACCTGTTTTTTTTAAATGAAGTTTGATTGAAACACAGAGCTTCCCTGGTGGCTCAGACGGTAAATAATCTATCTGCCTGCAATGCGGGAGACCTGGGTTCTATACCTGGGTAGGGAAGATCCCCTGGGGGAGGGCATGGCAACCCACGCCAGTGTTCTTGCCTGGGAAATCTCATGGACAGAGGAGTCTGGAGGGCTACAGTCCAGGGGGTCGCTGAGTTGGACACGACTGTTGCGACTTAGCATGCATGCACGCTCACAGCCTGCTGCAGCTGCCCAATCAGGTGCAGGTACACGGTGGGGAATCAGGAATTGGGCCTCCCAGCAGGCTTCTCTCTCACTAGGTGAGGGACTCGGCTATGAAACTCTCAGGTGCCACGTGAATTTCTTTTGTCTGAGGCCTTCCTGCATGCTCTGTCAGTGCATAACCCATAGATTCAGAAAGCATGACGTTTCCTTTTGACTTCTTAGGTTGGCAGGCTAACACCTGTTTTTTTAAAAGAAGTTTGATTGAAACACAGAGCTTCCCTGGTGGCTCAGACGGTAAAGAATCTGCCTACAATGTGGGAGACCTGGGTTCTATACCTGGGTAGGGAAGATCCCCTGGGGGAGGGAATGGCAACCCACTCTTGTATTCTTGCCTGGAGAATCCCCATGGACAAAGGAGCCTGGCAGGCTACAGTCCATGGGATTGCAGAGTCGGACTGCACTGAACAGCTAAGCACTAAAATGCATCCTTGCTGCTACGTATCATCTGTGGCTGTTCATTCACATATTACTTATGGCTGTTCTCCCATTCCTAGTAGTAGTGAGTCATCTGGCCCCCCGAGTCTAACGTATTTTCTATTAGCCCCTTAATAGAAAATATTTGCTGACCCCTGCCTCAGAGTGTAAGGTGAAAACCAGGTACAAGTGTGATTAAACGTTTCTGACTGTATTCATCTTTAAAAATGGCTGCTAAAATGTTACCCAAATAGTTGGGTTTCCTAGATACTCACTGAAAAAGAAGCTCTCGTTCTGAGTAGACGTCATTATTATGAGTGCATGCTAAGTGGCTTCAGTCATGTCTGACTCTTTGCGACCCTATGGACATAGCCCACCAGGCTCCTCTGTCCATGGAATTTTCCAGGCAGGAATACTGGAGTGGGTTGTCATGCCCTCCTCCAGGGGATCTTCCCAACCCCGGGATCAAACCTGCGTCTCTTATTTCTCCTCCATTGGTAGGCAGGTTCCTTACCACTAGTGATACCTGGGAAGCCCGTCATTATTATAGCTGTACCTGAATTTCTCCGGTTTTACTGTTTTGCAGGAAAGCAAGTGGACAGCTCGTGTTCAGGCTCTTCATCAAGAACACAAGAAAGAAAAGAGCCGGGTAAGATAAAGAAATGATTGGCCTATAAAAAGTGGGTCTTTCCGAAAAGAGTATTTGTTCTCTTTATAATAAAGATAAGATTTGTCCACTGAAAACAATTTGTAGATAAATGTATAACAAAAACTTAAATTACTTATAATTTGAATACCAAAGATAACCAGTGCTACTGCTTTGTTATAATTTCTTCAGTCTTTTTGATGCTGTAAATATGCTTCTTTAGGTATAGAAGCCCATTTACATAATTTGTCTCACAGTTTTAAAATTATGCTTTATATCTATAACTTTATACATTTTAATTTAATATATCCTAAGCATTTTCGATTTTTTTAATGACTCCATGATGATCTTATTGATGTATCATCAGTTATTTAATCTCTTCTTCATTGTTGATTACATATTTCTAATTTTTCTACATTACAGAGTGGCGATCTAAGTTTTGAATACAGGCCTACCTTGTTTTATTGCATTTTGCAGATAATTGTGTTTTTTTTATAAATTGAAGGTTTGTGGCAACCCTGCATTGTCAGATGATGCATTTTTTAGCAATAAAGTATTTTTAGTTAACATGTACATTGTTTTTTAAGACCTAATGTTATTGCACACTTAATAGGCCACAATGTAGTGTAATATAACTTTTACATGCAGTAGGATACTAAAAAATTCATGCAACTCATTTTGTTGCAATTTGGCTCTATTGCTATGATCTGGAACTTAATCCACAGTATCTCCAGGTCTATCTATAAAAATGAGGATTGTTCATATTAAAGTCACTTTTTAAGTCATTTAATGAAAACAAAAATTAATTGTAACACCTATTTCCTTTCTGCTAGGTACATCAGAAATTTAAGTGTTAAGATGCTTTTATAATAGTGCAAAAATATAAAATAAATTTATTTGAGATTTTTAGGTAGGAAAACATCTGTTTATTTTTTCACTTTAAATTGTATGTGTTTTGTAGTCCTTTGTATCCCCTTTTGGGCAAACAGGATAGACTGGGTGGCTGATAAACAACAGAAACTTATTTCTCATGGTTCTATTGCTCCAGCAATTGGACAGAAAGAGTTTGTTAAAGGGGAATAGTGGCTGGGCTATGAGTAGATATAACACCTAATTCATTTCTCCAACCTAACCCACCCTTCTGAGCTCCAGACGCAATAGCCAGCTTGGTACTCGGCATCTGCACAACTTCTTAAATGTGATGTGTCTAAAATGAAGTCCTTGGGTTTATTCCCAGACATCTTTTTCTTTTTGGTTGATGGCATCCTCGTCCAGTCAGATGCAGACATTGATTCCCATCTCCTCCTCAACTCCCAGTTCCAGGCTATTGATGGGTCCTGCCAAGTATCTCATGTCCATGTTCTTCCGGACATTTCTATGGCTTCCATTGCTTCTCCACTGAGCTCCCAGCATTTCTAAAAGGGCCCCCTATCCTGTCTCCCAGTTCCAGCCTTCCTCTCTTGTAATCTACTCTCTGCAGAGCAGACAGAACAACCTGGCTGCTCAGCTTGTCCTGATCCTCTCTCTTAACCTACTATTTTAGCTATGATGGCCTTCTGGTAATTTATAGAACACGCAGCCTTTTCCTCCTTGTACATGTGGTATTTTACTTCTGGGAGGTCCTTCCCCTTGCTCCTTACGTGTCTGGCTCCTTCCCCTCTGATTTCGTTTTCTCTGAAAGTGAAAGTGTTAGTCACTCAGTCGTGTCCTACTCTGTGTGATCCCATGGACTGTAGCCCACTAGGCTCCTCTGTCCATGGAATTCTTCAGGCAAGAGTACTGGAGTGGGTTGCCATTCTCCTCTTCTCCAGGAGATCTTCCCGACCCAGGGATCTCCTACATTGCAGGCAGATTCTTTACCGTCTAAGCCACCAGGGAAGCCCTAGTTTTCTCTGCTGTGTTGCAAATTACCACAGATTTAGTATGTCACAGTTTCCATGGGATAGAAGTCCAGGCACAGCTTAGCTGGGTCTTCTGCTTGGGGTTTCACGAGCTGCATTGGAGGTGTCAGCCGAGCTGTCTCCTCTGGGGCTCTGGGGCCTCTTCGAAGCCTGTTCAGATGGTTGGCAATGTGCAGTTCCCCACGGTCAGCTGTGGGAGTGAGGGTGGAGTGAGACCCTCAGCTCCGAAGTTCACAACCTGACTGTGACTTCTTCAAGGCCAATAGGAGAGCATCGCTCCTGCCTTCATTCTCCTTTAAGACACTTGAAATCACCCAAGACCACTCCATCCAGGGAAGCGATCCTCTCCCTTAATTATTGTCTTCACTTCACAAGTGTAACTCTGACTGATAACTATTTAAAGTAGTTTATTTGTTTACTTGTTTATTGTCTGTCTGTCCAGCCAGATCATTACCCTTTCGAGGGAAGGGCTCTGTTTACTCCTGCATTCTGTTCCCAGAATCTAATACTGTTCCTAAAATGTGCTCGTTGTTCTTGTTCAGTTGCTCAGCTGTGTTTGACTCTTTGCAGCCCCATGGACTGCAGCGTGCCAGGCTTCCCTGTCCATCACCATCCCCCTGAGTTTGCTCAAACTCATGTCCATTAAGTCAGTGATGCCATCTGACCATCTCATCCTCTGTCCCCCCACTTTTCCTCCTGCCCTCAGTCTTTCCCAGCATCAGGGTCTTTTCCAGTGAGTTGGCTCTTTGCATCAGGTGGCCAAAGTATTGGAGCTTCAGCTTTAGCATCAGTCCTTCCAATGAATATTCAGAGTTGATTTCCTTTAGGATGGATTGGTTGGATCTCCTTGCAGTCCAAGGGACTCTCAAGAGTCTTCTCCAACACCAGAGTTTGAAAGCATCAATTCTTAGGGGCTTACTAAATATTTGCTAAATGAATGCAGAAGGTTGATAGGTGGCCAACAAGGGGATCACTCAGCCTTTTTTTTTTTTTTTTTTTTTTTGTGGAGAGAGAGATGCTGATTGTAGGGGGCAGAAGAGCAGGGTGGAAAGAGCTGTCTTTTAGTGTGAGCGTGATATATGAATCCAGGTCCTCTTAACCTCGGGTCCCTGCTTATCTGCCGCGCTGCCTTGCTCGCCTGTCATTCTCGAGGCACTTAGCCAGCAGGGGAGGGAAACAGCCAGTGACAACTTAGAGCAGTTGCTTTTCTGTAAGAACCCTGAATCTTTCCTTTGAGATGCTCTAAGGCAGCAGTTCCCGAGACTCTTTTCTAAAATGTCCCCGCCCAACTCCACTCTCTGAGTGTCTGATTCGGCAGGTAAGTCTGGGACATGCAGAGTTTGGAAAAAAGTAAACACCAATAACAATGGCAGCAGACCCCAGATCATTGTGTTTCAGATCCATGGTTTGAACCACTGCTCTTATGATTTGAAGTCCTACTTTTATTCTTCAAGGCTTCTTTAGCACATGGGGGTTTAGGGACAGAAATTCAGGTTTCGTTTTCAATAGGGGATTTTAGCCCTTGCTCCTTTAATCCTCTTGCATTCCAGGCAGCTGTGGGAATTTCAGTGGCTTTCTGGCTAGACTACTGTGTAAGCTGTAGAGTTTTCCACTTGGCCCCTGCAGGTGGTGACAGAGAGGAAGGGAAGGTCTGGTTCTGAGGGAGGCACCTCGCCCCGTGTGCTGGGAGCATGGAGTTTTGGTGCTGCCACCAGGCTACGCTGCTCCCTTGTCTGTTGGCTTTGCTTATTCAGAAGCTCCTTGCTTCTCCCTTCATTCCTCCTAAACCCCAGCAGAGGGGCGAATTCCCTCAGGTTTAGTAATCAGTGCCCAAGACCTGACTATCAATTATTCCACATGATTGGTGCCTACTGTTCCTACAATGCACATATTGTATTTCTCTGCTTACAGGAAGTTGCATTTGCCAACTTTTTATTGCTTTACCTAAATTCTTGGCAGTCTTTTTTTTTTTTGGTTTTGTTTTAAAATAACAGTGGTAGGAGTTCAAAGGGAACCACAGGTAAACGGTGGCACACCCTTTTCCGCCCAACAGAAGACTCTCAGAGCTCGGGACGTTGTGGAATGGTCACGCGGTAAAAGGACAGCAGAATGGAGTGATGTGGCTGGTAGAGAAAAAAAATGTAAAACTCGCAGTGGTAGAAAGTCACAAGAAGTGAACTCTAGGACTTCCCCTGGTGGTACGGTGGATAAGAATCTGCCCGCCCATGCAGGGGACACAGGTTTGATCCCTGGTCCGGGAGGACTTCATGTGCCACAGGGCAGCTAAGCCCATGTACCTGCACTCTAGGGCCCGAGAGCCGCAACTCCTGAAGCCCACGTGCCTAGAGCCTGTGGTCCACAACTGGAGAAGCTACTGGAATGAGAAACCCAGGCACTGCAATGACGCGTAGCCCCTGCTCGCCCCAACTAGAGAAAGCCCCCCTGCAGCAATGAAGACCCACTGCAACCAAAACTTAATGAATTAATGAATTAAAAAAGGAAAAGAAATGAGCTCCAGGGCCACCAGCTTTTTGAAATAACTTCTGGCTAGTCCCCATCTTAGACTAGCACATTCCTCTCTCAGCAGACTCTTTCTGTACCTTCTTGGTCAGTTCTTAATTCCAGTATCAAAAGGATGCCATCCCATCATTTTTCTTATGTCCTCCTTCTTTTTGGGTCCTGCAATGAGTCCCCATATTGTTGATCCTAAACCTCCCCCCGAGACCTCTGGACATTTTTATTAGCTTCTCCTACTTTCCTGCTCAGGATTTCCCAGACTGTTTTGTGGGGGGCACTCTTACAGTGGTCTCTGAAAATGTGGGGAAGGTTCTTGAAAGTGTTTTTCTGCCATTGAGATTGTTGGCATCCATTGGGATATGTAAGGTTTCTTTCTAGTCTTTACTCAGGTAACCTTTGTAACTTGGTTCAACCTGTGGTTTGTCCGGCCTCATATGAGCACACAGCCCTTCAGAGAGAAGATCCTGCTATGTATTGATGGAGAGCTTTAACTTTTTGTTGTTGTTTTTGTTATGTGTCTGTTAAATGTAAATTAGATTGTTTTTAGAGTACTTTTAGGTTCACAGAAACATTGAAGAGGAAATACACAGAGTTTCCAAATACCCCGCCCCCCACACCCCTGCCATGTACAGCCTCCCGCATTATCAACGCCCTGTACCAGAGTGATACATTTGTTACAACTGGTGAACCTATATTGATATGTCATTATCCCCCAAAATCCACCATTATTTTAGGGTTCATTCTTGTTCACTCTTGTGAATAAGGATTCCCAAGTGGCGCATTGGTAAAGATCTGTCTGCCAATGCAGGAAGTGCAGGAGACACGGGTTCCGTCCCTGGGTCAGGAAGATTCCTTGGAGGAGGAAATGGCAGCCCGATCCAGTACTCTTTCCTGGGAAATCCCAAGGACAAAAGAGCCTGGCGGGGTACAGTTCATAGGGTCACAAAGAGTCAAACAAGACTGAGCAGCTAAGCATGCATACACAATTTCTTAACACATCTCGTGACACAGACACTAAGTTTGAGAGTGTGGACTTGGAAGACAGGAAAGCTGAGGTCTAGGCTCTTCCCTCCTCCAGCTGTCTGCATGTGGGTCAGCTACTTACCTCTCTAGACCTGAGTCTCCCCATCTGAACAACGGGGTCAAAACATGTATCCATGATGCTGTGGTGTAGGTTCAACAAGATGTGCTTAACGTTTTAGCCTCTAAAATGTGTTGAGTCTTTGTTTAAAAAACAAACGAACCTCTCCAGTTAGGAAATGCTGCTCCAGGCTCTCTTTGTGCGCCTCTCAACACAGTTACCCACCTTTTCTGACCTGCAGGTCCCTGTCTCCATTCCCAGGCCACAGGCTTGGAACATCCTTCGTGCCATTTACCAAGGGTTTTTTCTCCTCCTTTTAAGCAACATCTGAAATTGCTTTAAGAATGTTTCCTTGAATTTTTGAAACCAAATTCTTGTATTCTTTTTCAAAAAATATTTAGTTAATTAATTTGGCTGGGCTGGGTCTTAGTTGCAGCATGCAGGATCTTAGTTGTGGTCAGTGGGATCTAGTTACCTGACCAGGGATCAAACCGAGGTCCCCTGCATTGGGAGCACGAATCTTAGCCTTGACCACCAGGGAAGTTCTTTTCTTGAATTCTTGTCCAGAACTGATACTCCCTCTAGAGATGAATCTGTGCATCTTTGGATCTATCTGCCCTGTGCTTCCCTTCCTTCTCTTCCCTTCCTCCATCCATCCTTTCCACCCTCTCTCTACCCTTCTCCCTCCTCTCTTCCTCTTTTCCTCAACCCCCAACCCCCTTTCATTTCTCAATGAATATTTATTGAGAACCTGCCAAGGGACAGAGACTGCTAGGTGTATAAAATAATTAAGTTGGGCTCTCTGGCTGGGGGAGTATGCTTTCCAGCTGGGATGATATGTGTGGACTTGTAAGGACAGGACTGCCTGGGGTCGGAGTTGCTCTGCGGGTGGCCCGGTCCATTATCCTCACTCCACCCCATGTGATTTCATGTAATGGGTTACTATGCGGTTCACATGATCAGTGTTGTCTATTTTGGACCGTGAGCTCCCTGGGAACAGAGATCAAGCCCCTTGTAACAGCCAGGGCCTTGGGGACATGGTGATCAGAGAGTTAGTCAATGTGCAGATGACGTAAGCCAGTGAGAAGGTGGGGTGTGTACATACAAACTGCAGAAAGAAGAAATTTACATGCAGGTTCCATATGGATGCCTTTCTTCCTCGTTTTCTTGCAGCTCCTGTCACATATAGAGAAACTTCGAACTTCAATGATAGACGATCTAAATGCAAGTAATGTCTTCTACAAGAAAAGGATAGAAGAGTTAGGGCAGAGGCTCCAGGAACAGAACGAGCTGATCATCACTCAGAGACAGCAGGTATTTTGGTGTATATATATTGGCACCATTTTTCTGTAACCAGTGCAACTTATTTAAGAACATATGTCTTTAGAGCATTTGTAAGTTGGATAAGATGAAGATAGAATATATTCCCACCCCACCGTGGTTGTTTGTCCAAGTCAATAAAATAATTTTTTAAAAGGTATTTTTGAAATACTATAGAGCAATTAGATTTTTTCGGTTAAAAATCAGGATAAATGTGAAGGCACCTAAGAATTTCTTTCGCTAATTCCTTTGAGAAGCGGCTGAATCCAAATGCTGCTTTTCTAAAACTTTTGTCTCCATGTCATTAAAGTCCACATGTCCTGTGTCTTTGGGGCATTTAGTGAAAAGGTTCATTTACTGAGCTGAGTATCTGTTGATCATCCAGTACATCCCTGTCTAGTTTCAAACATGGATCGCTGAAAGACTCTTCTTCTTTACAGATTAAAGAGTTCACCAGTAAACCGTTAAACAGTGTCAGTGAACCCAAAGGTAAGTGGACCAGGATCCCAGTGCTGAAGGCAAGGTGGGCCATCCTAACAGTGTTCTGAACATTGGTGAATGTGGGGCTGAGACGGTTCATGGGTGCTAAGATGACATTCCTCTAGTTATTTTGACTTGGGAGCTCTGTTACCACAACCCAGAGAGTTGAAGAATTTCAAATACCTAATCTGTCATCAAATGGTCTCCTGTGCTTTTTATCAGAGTATTGTTATGCACATAATACATGCTCAGTAACTGTACCCTTGGATGAATGTGCAGTTAGATGACTTAGGATTAAAAGCACAGAGTCCAGAGGCAGGCTGGGTTCAGCTCCCATCTCTGGCACTTTGTAGCTTTGTGAGCCTCTGCCCCAGTTTCCTCAGCTCAGAAGCTGGAATATTAGTAGTATTTACATCATAGACTTGTTATGAGGATTAAATGGGAAAATGTATAAAGAGCACCTGTTAAATACTCATCAGTGTTGGCTATTGTTATTGATAGTAAACTCTTAATTATCCTAAAGTGCTATGGAGGCTTGATGCGCGATTCTTTGTCATGGTCGGCTGGGGTTGAGGGTTTGCTCTAAGCATAGTAGGGGGATATACAGCCTACTGAAAATAGCAATGATAGCCACCCATTTCCACAACATTCAGGAACTGGTCTAGAAGCGGGACTGGGAGTCAGAAGTATAGTCTCCCATCATAGCATCAAGCTTGCCTTCTGCCTGATTGCCTTCTGAGTGGTCCCAGTCTTGGTTCCCATCTGTCTCAGATAGTAGGGCATCTTTGTCTACTTGAGGGATGCCAACTAGGAATTGGTACTGGGTGTATGGGTTGCATTTCCTCCCTGTTTCTGGGGTCATGAGAAATGCAGGCATGTCTTGGAAACATTGCAGGTTCAGTTGTAGACCACTGCAATACAACCGGTAATCACAATACAGCGAGTCACACAATTTTTTTTATTTTCCAGTGTATATGAGTTATGCTTATACTATACCATAGTCTGTTAAGTGTACAATAGCATTATGTCTAAAAAAATGCACATATACTGTATTGCTAAAAATGCTGTCACCTGACAACACAGAGTTGCCGCAAACCTTCAATTTGTAAAAGTGCGGTATCTTCAAAGTACATTAAAGTGCAGTAAAATGAGATTGGCCTGTATGTTGACCTGCACACTTGGTTTCCTTGTTTTAAGATCAAGTTTTGGGAAGAGTGGTAGTTTCCTGTAACTTCTCTTGAAATAGTTACAGTTCAGACAATTAGGAATACCTGAATAATTGGGATAAATATTTGAAAAATAATTTTAGAAAAAGTTAACTTTGAAGGGATTTATGTTAAACATCTTTGTTGGGTAAGTCACTACATGTTGGTACATTTCATGTATTGTATTTTTGGGGAAAATATTAGGATGTACACTAGCAAACTATAACCCATAGCTTGTGGGTTTTGTTATTAATTTATCTTTTTTTATTTCAGGGAATCTTTTAACCTGGCAAACTTTTGAATCTAAGCCAACTGCCCCAACTGTACCAAGTAAGTTTCTGTAATAGGCTCAGGGTTCTAAAGATAGTTTTAAAGTGCTTAAACCCATATATAACTTCTGCTTATTCTTTTTAGAGATGATTCTTGGAACATCAGTGTGTCTGGAGATTACATAATGATCTATTTTGATTCCTGGCCTTGACCTGGTTCTAAAACCCACTATTATAAATGTCCGTGTGGTTTTGTGGTGGTTTTGGTTAGCCATACCTATTACCTTAACAGTTTGCCTAATAAAGGAATGGCTAAAAATTCCTTGGCGTCACCCCGGTGTGTGCTCTGGGTTTCCCAAGGCAAAGCACTGTGACGATATGACTGTGTGTCGTGACCACCACATTTTGGCATCTCTGAGACCCCGTGCTGCAGGGTTTGACCCAAGGCCCTTGGGTCAGTCACTCACAAAGTCACAGCACCGCTGTCTTCCAGAGCTGTCAGGATTTGGCTAGAATCCAAAAAGACATCATCTGTACAGTTGAGAAATGGATGGATTGTCTTCTTAATATTAGTTGAAATATTTTTGTTCCATTCAGGAAAGCGTGTGAACAGGATCTGAATACTAAGGGAGGGCCTGCCCCGAGGCCGGGCACGGAACGGCCACGCATGTGGGCCCAGGACTTGTAATGATGAAAGGACACTGATGAGCATGTTTGGGAACTGGGCACAATTGACTGGAAAGGGCTGATGGTTTTAAATGCTCAACTGCATCTTGAGGCCTGTTGATGTTGGTCCTGGAAGCTGAAGAGGTTGAGAGATGCTGAGGAGGAGAGGGCAGTTGAAGAGCAGTAGAGCTAAGGGGAGAACAGAAGCATTTCAGAGAAGTATGGAAAAACTACAAGACATTCAATTATTATTGTTTATATTTTAATTATACTTAGCACAATACGGGGGAGCCTGGTGGGCTGCCGTCTATGGGGTCACACAGAGTTGGACGTGACTGAAGTGACTTAGCAGCAGCAGCAGCAGCAGCACAGTATTGGAACTGTCATGCTAAGTTGCTTCAGTTGTGTCTGACTCTTTGCGGCCCCATGGATTGTAGCTCGCCAGGCTCCTCTGTCTATGGGATTTCCCAGGCAAGAATACTGGAGTGGGCTGCCGTGCCCTCCTAACAGGGGATCTTCCTGACCCAGGGATTGAACCTGCACCTCTTAGTCTCCTGCATTAGCAGGTGGGTTCTTCACCACTAACACCACCTGGGAAGCCCATTGAAACGATAACATGTTCCAATAAAACTTTATTTAGAAAAACAGGCAGGTGTTGGTGTGTCTTATAGACTGTAGTTTGTCAAACCTGGATCTAGCTTAGCAAGTTGCAGATGGGTTCGAAGGCCATATTTCCAGAATCGTTAGCAGTTTACCCATAGTTAGAAGTTGAACACTTTTACACTAGCCATTGTAAAGATGAAATTGTATGCCTACAGGGGTAGCTAGGGCTTGTGACCAGTATTTCTTAGATAGGATTAGAATTAAAGATCTGTTTTTAATAAGCTATGGAAAGAGTCAGTAAACTAATAGACAAATAGTTGAGAGAGGAACCTCAGATAGAAATTGTCAGTATTAGAAGAGAGGCTGTGGAATCTAATTTTCTGAGATATTTTGACGAGTGTTCAGTCTTACTTGAATCAGGTATACTCTTCTAAAGGCTGTAGCTAAATTAATGCCTTTAAAAGGTGTCTTTCAGCCCAGTGATTGGGATAGTCTTATAAATTGGTTTATTGTACATGAACATCCATAGCAGCATTATTCTTAATAGCCCCAAAGTGGAAAAAGCCCTAATGGCCATCAACTAATGAATAGATAAATAAAACGTGGTTTATCTACAAAATGGAATGTTATTTGGCAATAAAAATACATGCTAATGCTGACACGTGCTTCAACATGGATGAAACATGAAAACATGATGCTAAGTTAAAGTAAGCGGACTACAGAAGGTCGCATAACTAATTATATGATTCCATTTGTAAGTAAAGACCAGAATAGGCAAATCCATAGAGATCAGATCAGATCAGATCAGTCGCTCAGTCATGTCTGACTCTTTGCGACCCCATGAATCATAGCACGCCAGGCCTCCTTGTCCATCACCAACTCCCAGAGTTCACTCAGACTCATGTCCATCGGGTCAGTGATGCCATCCAGCCATCTCATCCTCTGTCGTCCCCTTCTCCTCCTGCCCCCAATCCCTCCCAGCATCAGAGTCTTTTCCAATGAGTCAACTCTTCTCATGAGGTGGCCAAAGTACTGGAGTTTCAGCTCCAGCATCATTCCTTCCAAAGAAATCCCAGGGCCGATCTCCTTTAGAATGGCCTGGTTGGATCTCCTTGTAGTCCAAGGAACTCTCAACAGTCTTCTCCAATACCACAGTTCAAAAGCATCAATTCTTCAGCGCTCAGCCTTCTTCACAGTCCAACTCTCACATCCATACATGACCACAGGAAAAACCATAGCCTTGACTAGATGAACCTTTGTTGGCAAAGTAATGTCTCTGCTTTTGAATATGCTATCTAGGTTGGTCATAACTTTCCTTGATAGAAAGTAGATCTTTGATTGCCCGGGCCTGCAGGGAGGGAGAGATGGGGCTAATAAACGTGGGTATTTGGGGAGGTGTACATGTAATGAGTATGTTCAAAAACTTGAGAGTGGTTGTGGTTGTACACCTCTGTGACTGTATTAAAACCCACTGACTTGTATATTTGAAAAGGGTGGATTGTATATCAAATTGTTATAAATTTGGTTTAGGTTAGTTGGTGCTATCTTTGTCATTTGAAACATTTGTCCCCTCATGATCTGTATATTAATATACCTTGACTAATTTGATGAATACTCAGTTTATCCTCATGTTCAGATGTAGATGCTGTAAATACAGGACCCTGTAATTACATTTTTATGCTTTTTCAGTGAATGCCCCAGCCGCCCAGACACTGGATGCGAAGTCAAGTCTACCAATGGCACATGGTAAGTTTCAGCAAAGTCTCAGCGTTTTATATACAGTTTCCACCTGAGTTAGATAACTTATTAACTGCAAAGTGCTTCTGTGGGGGTTATTTATGCAAACAAAACATTTTGATGAATGCAGAACAGTTAATAAAACTGCAGTCTTCCTATGTAATGTTACTATGAACTAGTCAAACCTACCAGGCATAAAGTAGAAAATGTATCTATTGCTGGGCTCACAAGTAGAGATTTTTAACTCTGAGTAGTTCTTGGAGCATCTGTGATTTTTGGTGGAAAGTAGTAGGTATCGGGTAAAAGGGTGACTTTCCTACTAGACCAGCCAACCAGCACATGCCACAGGGCATACGTGATTGTTTGTATAACTTTCAATGTGGAAGCCAGTCACCTTTTTTAAGCAAACAGTTTCAGGGATTGGTTGAGAAAATCTAGAAAAGACACGTGATGGAAACCAAAGGAAAAAGTAGGACCCCCTGGATGAAATTACTGCCAGGATCCAGGTCTTGGACCAGGTCACAGGGTAATAATTGTTATTAACATGATCCAGTAGACAGGGTGAATATTTATAAACATATTTTTATACAACTAAGGTACTAGCAATTTTTATGGTATGTTTTCAATATATTGTTTTCCTGTGGTCTGCTGTGTGTTAAGTGATTTAAAGTGGGAGGGGGACCATCTTTGTCCTGTCTTACCTACAAATGTTTCTGGAATCTAATGATTACTTTATTCCACTTCTCTATTTAGCCTTTTACTTTGGACTTAAATCCATGGCCAGTTGAGTTGGATTTTTTGTCTTCAGAAATATTGTGGTTCACGTATGATGGCCTTTTGTAATTATTCTCTTTACTCACTGACTGATTCATGAAGTGTTTACTGCCCCTGATTTTTTTTCTAAGATCATTTCAGGGGGATTGGTTCCCTTGGGCATGTGTTTGTAATACGTAATGCATAAATTCTTCACATATTGGATGTTATCTTCAAGTGTTTAGAACATGCAGGGTTTTTTTCCTTTGAACCAGTAACAGAGAGAAATATATGAATATATTCAATATGAATTATATATGAATATAGGAGGAAATCATTTCTAACAATTATTGTCTATTCATATTATTTATGTCAGGTTAATATCTCTCTGTTGCCTCCTTTTTTAGGGTTGATTTTTATAAGGCATTGCTGGCTATTTCTTTTTGTATATCAACATGTATTTTAGTTTCTTTTGTTTCCCCTTTGTTTTTGCTAGCTTCCTATCTGACATTATATGAGGGCCGTGTTTTCATTGTTTTATATTTTCGGTGCCCGAGCAGGGACACGTATGGTAGGCATGGAATGCTATCTGGGGCTGATTCCAGGGTCCCAACAAGTCTGTCAGTTTTAGAGCATCGTGTTCCATGTGGGTCCCGCCCTGCCCAGGCTGGGGCTGCATGAATTAGCCATGCTCCCTTGCTGGCATCTGCTGTGATTGAAATGCTCATTTTAAATGCCAGCCTGGCATGAGGCCCACAGCCCTTGGATTGGGATCAAAGCTGATTTGTGGGCATCTCAATGGTTAGGAGTGAGGACCCGGCTTGGCGGGGGCCCACTGCCCCCGCCCCAAGGCATGGCAGTTTCCCAAGGTGCTGGGGGTTGGGGGGCAGGAGGTTGGAGAGGACAGGGAGGGTTGGTCACGGATTGCACAACATTAATTAGCCCAGCTTCCTCTCTGTCTTTCCTTTTGTTCTATCATAAACCTCGATGAGGTCCTTTACCATGAAAAATCTCATGATTACTCACCAGCTGAGGTTGGGTTCCCCGAGACACAGGCTGCGGGGTGGAGGTTTGCAGGTGAGATTTGGGCACTGCTCTCAGATGACACCCGTGAGAGAAGCAGGGTTGGGTGTTAAAGGGACGTTGATCTCAGAGGCAGCTGCAGTAGAGGTCTCAGCAGGTCTGACTGGGGGTTTTAGAGCTGGGAGAGGCATTCTGGAGTTGTCCAGAGTCGAGGTGAACACTTATAAGATATGTGTTGCCCTAGGGAGAGGGGTACTAGCTGCTCCTCTCCGTGGAGACAGGCAGAAATTAGCAGCAAAAGGTGGCAGGAGAGCACTGGATGTGAATTATTGGTGCCGATGAATTTGTTGACAGAGTGGGGAATGTGCAGAAGAGATTGGAGGGATGCTGGTTGAGGTTGCTTATGGCAACCACTGAGTGATAGACTGAAGCTGTTTGGGTCTTTCTTGTGGCATTTCATAGCTGTTGAATGTTCAGAGACTGAGCATGGCAGGATTGGAGAGCTGGGCTGTAGGAAGAATTCAAAGAATCTGAGCTGGGAGATCAGTTGGTGATGTTAGACATAGTCTGAGAGATTCCTAGTCTGTCCTTGAATGGTCTCCTCTCCTTTTTGACAGGCTTCCCAGGTGGCTCAGTGGTAGAGAATCTGCCTGCCAAGCTGGAGATGTGAGTTTAGTCCGTAGGTCAGGAAGATCCCCTGGAGAAGGAAATGGCAACCCACTCCAGTATTCTTGCCTGGAGAATCCCATGGACAGAGGAGCTTGGTGGGCTACTGTCTGTGGGGTTGCAAAGAGTCGGATACAACTGAGCAACTAAGCAACAAGAGATTCCTTACCTAGGGATTGGGGTTACAGTGATGAAATGGGAGGGAGTGACCATAACAGCCGTTCTATGGGATTGGTGGAAAGGCTGTGCCAGTGATTGGAGAGCAAAGGAGAGAGAAAGGCTAGAACATGATGAGCTCAGGTTCTGGCTGGACGATGTCTGGAAGACAAACCCCACGGGCATCAGTGGGACGGCATTGGAGCTTCATGGCCAAGAGCCTGGAGTTTGGAAAGAGTCTGGATTCATGGTTGAGTCATGAGACCGTGGACTTGGGTTTCCTTGTTTGCCAGATGGGGAGAAGAGTCTTGGCTACTCCACTGGGCTGTGGTCAGGGTGGATGAGGCAAGGCCTTTGGAGCAGAAGTTGCTGAGCATGCACGGGCTAAACATTAGCTTCTAGCGTGGGGCGATGAAGTCCAACAAAGTCAGCCAGTGGAGAAAGGGCTGGGTGAAGAACTGGGATTTTTTCTTCTGGAGATAATGGTGGGAGACTGACAGAAAGATTTTTCTGGAAGCCTCTGAGCATTTCAACTCAGCTCAGGACAGAACTGGAGGCTGGACCTATGGCTTATAAAGCATGAAGATGGCAGGCCTTCCGTCCCAAATCTGGGACATCAGCCTGCTTTTGGTGCTCTGGGGTCTGGTCAACCTCGCTTCCTCAGCCTTTATTATTGTAGGAGTCCAGATTCAGAAATCTGTCCTTCCCCTGCCTTCTGCACCACTGCAGGAAATGTCAGGTTTTGACCATTAATCCTGACTCAAGAAAGATAATTCATAGGATTATCCCTATAATATAATAAGTTTGTATATTATGATATTATAAGATTTTATAAAAGTTTTCCTTATAACTTTTATTTTTGTCTTTTTCAGAAATTTCAATAAAATATAAACTGTGACTTAAAAAATGAAATTAGCTATCCTCTTAAATCTCTGTTTTCAGCAGTTCAAATTAGGAGAATACTTGTGTAATCTTACTTTTTTTAATTTTTAAACTTTTTATTGAAGTATAGTTAACATATAACATTATATTATTTGCAGGTATACAATATAATGATTTGATATTTGTATATGTTGCAAAATAATCACCACGTCTAGTTAATGTCCACCACCACCCATAGTTACACATTTTTTTTCTTCATCCTTATAATTTTAAAATCTTGATGCTGAATAATAAATTCAAAAGCACATTTGTGGTGTTCACCACTTGTGTTACAGGGTTTGAATCACATGCTCCTTTGTGGTGCAGCCATGTTTATGTTCCAGAATTAAAGTGGAATCCTATTTACTGATAGACTGTGTGCTGACAGTTCATTTGAAAGTAGTTCAAAATGCATTTCTCCCATGTAGTCAGTGTTAGAGATGTTGACTATATTGCTGAACTAGCTGTAAGAACCTAGTTATAAATACTTAAATATAGCTATTAGATACATATGTGTGTGTGTGTATATGTATATATATTTGTATATGCCTAAAATAGAGTACCAGAAATACCCTTTAATAAATTAGAAGACCTTCAAAGTAGGAGGTAGTAAATCTGAGATAATACATGCGAAGCACTTAGGTCTGTGCCTGGAAGCCCAGGGAGTAATCACTGGCCACTATTACCCTCCCCAGTCACCCACCGTGGGGTCAGGTGGTGGAATGAAATGGCTTCCGTTTGTGGGAACAGGTGGAGAGCTCTCTGTTCAGGCAACCTGTGTCAGCCTCCAGGCTGAAAGTGAGTGAACCAGGCACCTCCTAAGCCAGACTTTTGGTTGCATTTCCCTCTGTGCCTAAAGCCTGACTGCTATGGTTAGTTAGACCTTCAGCCAACCCTGACCTCCTATTCCCTCTGCTGATAGATGGGGTTTGCTTTATCCATGCTGCCCTGGGTTTTCTTGTGTGTGCACGGTGGCATTTCCCCAGGAAGTCACCCAGAGACTTCATCTCCCCACTCACTCTTCTGGGGTGGGATTGGGAAGAGCCCACCTTCGTCTGTCATCCGTTGATGACAGCTTCACCCCGTTGATTCTCTGGGAGCACGTGAAACATTGTTTAGGGACATAGAGGTGTATGATGAGAGTGGGTCTAAGTCCTCCTGCTCACCCCAAGAGACCTCTCCTTGCCCTTCTACTATTCTGGTCCTTCCACTCGAAGGCCCTGGGGCGAACAAGAAGTGGGAACCCCAGGGCCCTGGGAATTTGTTTTTATCTTTGGAAATTGAAATTTTTTCAATAATTTTCTATTTAGCTACCTGATTAAGATATAAGGAAAAAATATATATATGATATAAGGAAAAATATAGATACAAGATATAAGGAGATATATATATGATATAAGAAAAATATATAAGAGATAGGAAATATATATATATAATATAAGGAAACTATGTCTGTGTCAAAAATATTTTTAGGGATAAGTGAAGAAGAACTTCTGCAGTTGTGTCCTTGTGCTTTAAAGAAATCATGTCTGGCACTAAGTTGATGAGCAAGAAATTTTAACCTAATTACTTAAAAATATAATTTCCTGAGAGTGAGTTAACAGAAAATACATAGAAAGGGCGGATACTGTGGAAAAGTAACCAGCTTTAACTGACTGCCTTGCCTTAATTTTTTTTCCCCATTTCAGGCCTGCTATTTCAGGCCTGGTTAAAGTACTATGGAACAATGTCTTTCAAAATTGTTTGAAAGGAACTAATTTTACTTTGCTGTTGTCCTGTCTGTACTATTCTTATTTTTCCTCATTAATAGAACAGGCATTCTCATCGCACATACTGGAACCAATAGAAGAACTTTCAGAGGAAGAAAAAGGTAACCATGAGCTTGATCAGGGTTTATATCTGCATCAATCACATTTAGATGCTAAAACCCAAGCTTTGAAAATACTTGAATTTTATTGTAGTGTATCAAAATTAGGAAGGCATTTAGGTTTGGTTTACATTTCCAGTCTGTCTGTCGTATTCTGGCATCTTGTTCCTGTAATGTGCTGTTATAGTTCCGCCCTGCCTTACTGTTTTTTAGCATATGAGTAAGAAATTTTCTATGTCAGGGAACTTGAAAAAAAAATTTAAGCCATATGTCAATGCCAAGACTTTCTGATCAGGTGACAAATTGACACAATTGTGTGCCAGGTTATATAAAAATTATTATATAAAAATATTAATACCACAGTAGTCATAAAGTGCCCATTTCAAAAATTGTTTTTAATAGCAAGGAAGGCATAATGTCTAAGCTCTGAATGTGGAATATTTATATGCAGAATATCTCAATGGCAGAATTTGAGAGCTGTTATAGGTTTGGGGAGTTAATTAAAGTTATTACTGCTTCCTCATTTTATTTGGCAGTAATAATAAAAATTATTTCCTATCAACTAATTTTTAAAGTTTGTGAACACTTATTTACATTATTAATAGTATTTTCTAATGACTTAGAGATCCTAAAACAATTATATTTGGATCAGTTTATCATAATTTTCTCCTTAGTAATGCTTTACCATGTTTTACTTCTTTAGGAGAAAGCAAATTGTTAATATTTATATGGGCTGTGGTTGTATCATTTTTGTTAGGAAGAAAAGTAAAATTATACATCCTAATATGTAAATTCTTAATGTTATAACTTCTGTGTTCTCTAGACTTGTCCCAATTTTTTTTTTTTTTTTTTTTGTATAAGGATACAGATTGAGAAGGGACTAAATCACGCATATCTGTAACATCTGCATGATGTGTTTTCTCATTTTACTTGCATGTAACATGCTTGCTCTTTCATAAGTATCATTTATTGATGTCCAGAACACAAGATCCCTTATTCTTGGAAGAATCCCAATGAAATATGTCAGGAGGTTCATAGATAGGGTCCAGAATTTTGAAACTAGCGTCTCCAATTACATAGTTCGTACTATTTAAAATGAGTCAGCCAGGTTCCAAGAGGAATCCTGGTTTGTCCATCATCACCATTTCAGTTCCAAGTTTCACCCACTGCATCTTCTGCCTGGGCTTCTTTTAGGTTTCTTCTACTCAGACAATGTAAGGTTTGTGTTGTTGATGGCAAACACCTTCATTGGCTCTTGCCACATTTAGGGAACCAAGTTGGGAAACTCATCTTTGCCACCTCCTTGTGTTCAGACACAGCTCTAGTGGAGATGGGTGAGTGCTGAGGACCACTGGGATCAACTGAGTCCCAGCGCTCTGTTACAGAAACCAGTGACTGCATCTTTCTAGTGCCTCTGTGGAGCCAGCCGGCTAGCAGCAGACTAATTGCCATCAATAAATTCCTCAGCTTGTACTAACATTTGCAGACAAATGCTTGTGCAGCTGAATTTTGGCAATGATTTGCAAAAACACTACACCTTTTTACCAAGAATTAACTCATCCTTTGAGGCAGACTTGATCTCACTTCCGTTGGATGTTAGAATGCGAGGGCCAGGAGGGATCTCAGGGGTTATTTTATTTTTCAGAAACATGAAACACAAGGGGATTAGGAGCTTGCTCCAGGTCATTGAGTTTAATTAGTGACAGTGGCTGGGACTAACGTCCAGGTTTTCTATTTTCCATGGTTTAATGCAAAGAACAAAGTGATGGAGGAAGGCAAACAGGTCCAGCCTTTGCAGGACTGGCTGGGTGGCCTTTGGGGAATTCTCTTACCTCTCTGGTTTTAGAGTCCTGTGAATAATGAGGAAATTGAGTACTAGACGATCAAGTCCCTTCCAACTCAGAAATTCTGTTGTGTTGCTTTTTGTTTTGTTTAACTACTTGCTTTGTGCTACAATTATTTGCTTACCATGAATGGTATGGTGCGTTAATGAGTCTGATATAACTGATTACATGTATGGGCTATTATGCGTTAGCCTGGCCATCTGCTTGGGCATGCTTTACATTTTTTAATTAGAGGAAATGCAGATTTCTAGAATAGTTTGTCTTGATCTTGGTGAGACAATATGTGCTTTATTTAAAATCTTCAGTTCTGATCATCTTTCAAGTCATTCATTTCACCTTTACAGAAAAGGTTTATCTTTATTATTTTCATATCTATTCTACCTTCTTTGTCTTGCTTCTGTCTTGCCAGCCCCAGGCTCATAAGACTTCTTCAGTATAAAAGTTTTTCTAATTATTCACAAATGACTTTCCAAAGTGATCACCCACTTATGAAGGAATTTAAGGACAGAGGGAAATCTCCCATCATTTGGGGGAACCTAGGCATCAAAATGAACTTGCCATCAGGGCTGAAGGTGAACTTGGATGAGCCAGCAAATGAATTCAGTTACCTCTATCAACAGCCTTGCAACTCTTCTAGACTGTGGCCAGTCTGTTCCGGGTGTCACGTGACCCCTGCTTGTGGCCCCATGTCCCGGAGCCTCTCTTCGGACTGGGCTTCTGTGTTGTTTCCTTTATATCTGAGGTGCTGGCCAAAGAATTGTCTTTGCCTAATTGAGACAGGAGGTGCTTCTGTTTCAACAGTAGCTCTATGACTTCCAGGCTCTCTCTTGGTACTTCTTTTTCTTTCAGCCCTAGACAGTTGCAGGCTTGATGGCCAACCAGCAGCCAGAGTCAGCGACAGCCATGTCTGCGGCTAAGCCCTCTAGGTTTTGATGGACTCAGTTCCTAGGGCAGAAGTTCTTTTTTTTTTTTGTAGTTTTAGAATATTGGGAAAACAGCAGCATAAATGCTGAGAATATAAAATTTAAGATTACATCTGACTTTTATCCATATAGACTCATATAAAATTTCATAATTTTGATTTAGCAAGCCATGGTAGCAAAGTGTAGAAAAGCATCATCATGCAGGTTTTTCCCTTCTATATAATGGACCAATAATAATGTGGCTAATTTTGCCTGAAATTTGTTAATAAGGGACAGAAATATTTTTTACTGTTGGAATTGAACTAGTGTTTAGAAAGCATCTTAACCAAAAGGCATATTGTTAAGATATTCTTCAAATCCACGTGCCATGGGAACCTAAAAGTCCCATCTGCTGAGGCAGGTGAGACCTTGAAAGAATGGGGTCTCTGTGGGGACCTGTAGCCCCAGACCTGGGCAGTGGCATTTGGTGCCACTTTCTTTGGGTGAAATGCTTTTGTTAGGAGAACAGGCTTCAGAGTGACGATAGTACCATCATCACCTTCTCCAGATCTGCCTGTGATGTTCACTAAGGGTCTGAACTGCCCAGCACTGAAACTGTTTCCTAAGCCTTCATTTTCCTTTGACATAAGCACTCGGTTGTTCAAGGTCATACAGTCCTGCCCCTTTCTCCAAACCTTCTTAAACTTAAGACATTTTTTTCTGGAAGGAAATAAAAGGAATAAGGAAGGACACATTAAGAGACTCTGTCCTGTTATTTTTTGTTTCAAACTTCAGGTTGTTTTAAGCAAAATATACTTTTCCTAAGACTTTTGTCAATTTCTTTTTCATTTTGGTAAGTATTTTGAGGGAGATCATAATCTTCACATTTTGAAATTTTATGTGAACTTAACATCCACTAAATTCATTACATAAAACTTAATTATTTAAAAGAAATAAGGCTTTTTCTTCATTAGATGATACCTAAATTCTAACTGGATTTAGGAGAGATGATTTTTTAGGAAGTAGTAAAAATAATTTTAGGATAAAACGTTAAACTTTTAAATACTTTTTTTTTTCCCATTTTGCTTCCCTAGAGACTTATTTCTCACATTACTTATCTAGCTATAATTTGGTTGAGTAATCAAGAAAAAGTCTTTGAAGATCCTGAAGTTTTGAAGCAGGCTTAAGATAATTTTAACAGCTATAATACTTATGGATTATATATTGTGCTGAATGACTAAAATATTCAAAGACCTGAAAACATTATAAATGCTTGCTTGCTGTTTAGAAGTTGTGTTTTGCCATTTTCTGCTTAGAGGTTTGATACATTTGTTTAATTCCTTTTAACACATTATAAAAACCTTATTTTAGGAAGAGAAAATGAACAGAAATTATATGACAACAAGATACATATAAGGAAAACTTTGAAGAATAACCCTTCCCTCACTAAGGAAATAAGAACCGTCTTGGAGCAGAGTTTGGTGGAGAAACTGGAAACCTTGGGAATTAATGCAGTAAGTTCACCCACTTTGGGAATATTTACTGGTTAGTTTTGTTTTCTAAATAATAAATGATCAGAGAAGAGGAGGTGGCATGTCAGTTCTGTTACATTTGGAGACCAGAGCCTGATGCGACATGATTCATTAAACACTTTGCTGGCATTCACCGTGTGCCTGACACCTTTCAGAGAGCTTTCCCAGTGTTAACTCATTTAAACCTAGAGATTGATCTCTAATGTAAGTGGCAGTCAGTTCATCTGCATTTTGCAGAGGTGAAGTCAGTGATTCAGGTCACACGTTAGTGATGAAGGAGCCAGGATTTGCCTCTAGGCAGTTGCAGAGCTGCTTACATTCTGATGTTAGCTCCAAACTATGTCTATTACAAAATCAGCAGCACTTATTAAATGAATGGGTGAATGAATTGTATTTCATGGTGTTGCCAGATTGAATAGTTGCATACATGAAATACACAAACTTAATTGAACAACCTGAATTTATATATTCCTGTTTCTGCATATGAGTATACATATTACATGTGCATGTATGAATGTGTAATGCAAAAGTATGCATACATCTGTGGGTGATTTATGCAGTGGTGTGCACATGGACACGTGTGCACTGTGTACATGCACTGCATGCATGTTTATGTGTACAGATGCACGTGCTGTGTTTGTGTATGTTGATCGGTGTATATAGGTGCAAGAATCTGTATGCATACATGTGTATATGTGTGTCTACATATGTGCATACATTTGTGTGTATCTGAATGTATGTGTGTATACAAAGATGTGTATTTACAGATTTGTATGTCTGTATGTGGTGTGTGTGTGTATGATCTGTAACTACCACCCAGGTCAAGAAATCCTTCATTTCCAATATCCTAGAAGACTCTGGCTTTCCTAAGTCGATATTGCTCCATACTCCCCAACCAGAGGCAATGGCTATTTAGATTTAGTTTTGTTTGTTCTTAAACCTCATATGAGTGGAATCCTACACCGTGTAGTATTTGTGTCATTTGTTTTGCTTATGATTTTTCTTTAAGATTCATTCGTATTATTTCATTTTACATAGTTTGTACTATAATACTGTGGTGTATAAATACACTACATTTTATCTGTTCTCCTGTTGAGGGCCATTTGGATTTCCAGTTTGGGGCTTTTGGGCTTTACATTCTTGTACTGTCTTTTGGTGGACATGAACATTCCTTTCTCTTGGATGTATATCTAGGATTGAAATTTCTAGTTTTAGTAGGTGTAGCCAAATAATTTTCCAAAGTGTAAACATTGACATATCCCTATGAGTGTGTGAGAGCTCCTGTTGTAGCTGCATATGGTTTTGGGGTTATATGTTTTATTTGGGACATTTACTTTTATCCTATAAATATAAAAACACCCTTTTTTACTTTTCCTTTTTTTTTTAATTTTATTTTTAAACTTTACAATATTGTATTAATTTTGCCAAATATTGAAATGAATCCTCTACAGGTATACCTGTGTTCCCTATCCTGAACCCTCCTCCCTGCTCCCTCCCCATACTGGGTCGTCCCAGTGCACCAGTCCCAAGCATCCAGTATTGTGCATCGAACTTGGACTGGCGACTCGTTTCATACATGATATTATACATGTTTCAATGCCATTCTCCCAAATCTCCCCACCCTCTCCCTCTCCCACAGAGTCCATAAGACTGATCTATACATCAGTGTCTCTTTTGCTGTCTTGTACACAGGGTTATTGTTACCATCTTTCTAAATTCCATATATATGTGTTAGTATACTGTATTGGTGTTTTTCTTTCTGGCTTACTTCACTCTGTATAATAGGCTCCAGTTTCATCCACCTCATTAGAACTGATCCAAATGTATTCTTTTTAATGGCTGAGTAATACTCCATTGTGTATATGTACCACAGCTTTCTTATCCATTCATCTGCTGATGGGCATCTAGGTTGCTTCCATGTCCTGGCTATTATAAACAGTGCTGTGATGAATATTGGGGTACACGTGTCTCTTTCCCTTCTGGTTTCCTCAGTAAAACACCCTTTTTTAATGTAATGCATAGTTTTTTGTTTACTTTTTTGTCTATCTGGGCTTTAACAATTAAGTTTGGAAACACTGAGTTGGGGATCTAAATTTATTTCCAGTTGGATCAGTTGTTTCAATATCTTTTGTTGAATAACCCACCCTTTGTTTGTTTGTTTGAAATAGCAGTCATAAAGGACATCTTTATATACATTTGGATTTATTTTTGGATGTTCAATGATTTTATCCTTTCAATTTTTTGGTATTTGTTTGCTAACACCATACTGGTTTAATTTTAGTACCTTTGTCCTGTATTTTAGTATCTGTTATAGGCCATGCCTTTTTATTACTCTTATTTCAAAAATGTCTTGGCAGTTCTTTCATATTTTGTTTTCCAGTGAACTTTAGAAACAGCTGCTGCAGTTCCAAAATAATCCTTGCTGGTATTCTGATTGGAATTGCTTTAAATGTTGTGTATTATTTAGGAAGAATTGACATTTGTACAGAATTGTGTCTTTGCATCCAGCATCAGGGTATAGGAAGACAGGCGCTGAACACTGCTCACACAAACAGCTGGTAGATCCATAATGATTATAGGATGTGAAATGAAGGAAAAGTAGAAGGGATTGAATAATTGAGGTCAGAGAAACTGCTTGGAGGTGGCAGTCGATCTGATGATGAAGATTACTGCCCTGGGCAGCTGGATGGGTGGTGGGGCCACTTCCTGGAATGAGGAAGACTGAGGGAAAGGTGGGGGAGGAGATGGGAGTGTGTGTGTGACACTGATATTGAATAAATGAATAAATCACTCTTTAACTGATTTTCGTCTTAGAACCTTTCAAATCCTGAAGAATTTTCTCAAGTCACCTCTTAAATTATGGCATTTTCATAATTGAAAGCCTGATGATTTTTCTCTTACCTGTGGCATAACTAGCCTTGAAGTTTTTCATTGTGGCATCAGTCTCCTTTTCTGCTCTCCTCACCTGTTCCTTTGTAGCATTAACCCCTGGACACCTTGACCGGTACTGCCTCATTGGCTGCCTTCCCCACAAGGTGCCCCATCTGATCCCACCCTTCTTTTTACTTGTTTCATCCACCCATCCTTCAGGGCACAGCCCAGCCTCCACCTTAAGCCTTCTTGGGCCACTGAGGCCTCTGATGGCCTGAATCTCTGAATTCCTCCGGCCCTTGTAGACTCATTCAGTCTTTATCACACATCTTGCATTGTTGGTTAATCAGTCATAATCAGTCACTCACATGCCTTCCATGCATTTAGTCCTGATCCCAAATGCACAGTATCCCTAACCAGCCATGTATAATCTTACATGCTCCTTATGTGTCCCGTTGCACCTTGAGCTCCTTTTGGGGCTGGGACCATGTATTATATGTCAGGGCATCCCCATCTTACATGCAGCAGTCAGGACAAAAGATTGGCACAGTTAATGCAGACAGACATCCATGAAATGAAAAACATCAAAGGATAATTGATTAACTTAATGTTTTGTTCCTTCAGGATATACGTGGTATTCCAAGTGATCACTTGAATAGAGTGCTAAGAACTGTAGAATCAACAAGACATGAGCGAGAAAGACAAATACCTAACATTCAGCAAATTCGAGAATTCCTTGAACATCAGGTCAGCTGTAAAATTGAAGAGAGAACACTGCTGTCCACAGGTAAGCCTGTCACCCACTGCCATTTCATGTCTGCGGAAGTATTAATAGAGCAACCGTTTCATGATTTTATATGGTTCACAAACCTTGGCACTTAATTGGCAACTCTGTTACTGCTTGAACCATTAAATGTTTCATTTTAGATTGTATTTTTACAATTAAAAACCTCCTGTAGTGTGGACTCTAGACCCTTGAGATGGGCTTGTTTGTTTCAGTGCCAATGTAGATGATATTGTAGCATTTTCTTCTGCTTTTCATGCAGTGGAGACTCACAAATGACACTACTATTCCAGACAGGTATGGTGCTTCTCAAATGGACACCCTTTCAGCTGGAGAACTACCCAAAGCAATTCACCTTCCTCCCAAAAGCAGACAGCTGATTAGACAAAGACCTGTTTTTTCTGATAGAACATCTGTTCCAAAGTGAGTATTTTCAACTCTAATTTTTTTTTAAAATATTTGTCTCAGCTTGGGCTGCTATAACAGAATACTATTGACTGGGTGGCTTAAATAACAGAAATATATTTTCTAACACTTCTGGAGGGTGGAACTCTGAGATCAGGGTGCCAGCCAACATAGTCAGGTTCTGGGAGGCTTCTCTCCCAGGACTTACAGATGGTCAGTGAAAGGTTGTTGTTGAATCACGAGAATATACCGGGATTCTTGGCCCCCGGAGGAGAAGAATTCAATCCGGGGCCAGAGACAAGGCTTGATCGCTCAGAGCTTTTGTGTAATAAAGGTTTATTAAAGTATAAAGGAGATAGAGAAAGCTTCTGACATAGGCATCAGAAGGGGGCAGAAAGAGTACCCCCCTGCTAGTCTTCAGCTGGATGTTATATAGTCACTAGCAGTCTGTTAATGAAAGAAAGGAATGTCTTAAAATTCAGAATGGCACCAGACCCCTCACCCATAAGATGCATTTTGGGATAATCTTGGCACCAAATGGTTTATCCTGGGCCATAAAATGATTAACTTGAATCTTGAAGAAGGGCAAATCACCATACAAATAGTTTCATTTACATAGATTAGGGGAACAATATCTGAGTATAACATACTGGTTTGTCAAGTAGGTTCTGGGCCAAGAGGCGGAACCGACTTGGAGACAGAGTTTGGGGTAAAGACATAGTACATTAGCATAGCTTAAGACAAACATTTCCATAAGAAAAAGGCATTGGTTATCTCTAGGCTCAAGAATAGCTAACTTCAGGTGAAACCAGGTGTCATTATGGCAACACAGTATTTTAAGAGAAACCTCCCTTTAAATTTGTATAGAGAAGGAAAAAATATTGCTAGTTTGTTTCCTCCTGCCGCTTAAGAGAGATAAAAATGTCTGACACTTGCAGGCTATTTCCTCCATTTGGAGACCCCTGGCCTTCCTGCCTGTTACCCTCTCATTTTCATCGACTCCAGTCCCCAGGTCCTGGTCTACAAAGACTGTGAAAAGTTTGTCCTTTCTTCCTCCTTAAGAATTCCAGACCCCTCTCTCCTTGGGGACCCCTAGATTTCCTATCAACCTGCCTAGGAAATGACTCTCTCATCAGCTTCTTACTGTGTCCTCATATGCCAAGGAGAACAAGAGAGCCTTGGTCTCTCTTCCTTTACCCACGGGGGCACTAATTCCTTTCTGTGTGGGCCCCATCCTCATGACCTCATCTAAACCAAATCACCCCATCTCCAGATACCATCACACTGAGGGCCAGAGCTTCAACACAGGAATATTAGGGGGCCACAAGCATTCAGCCCACAGCAATGTGTGACTCAACAGAGAATCACACTTGGAATGCCTACCCTTCTCTAAGTTCAGGGAGACTCATAACTGCTCACCCTCTAATAAAGCAAAAATCACCAATTCCATAGAACTCTATTTTAAATTACATGATTTGCTCATGCTGGAAATATTTTTCTCTTGCTTTTAGAGTTACGAAAAATGCCACAGAAGATCATCTTCCCAGGAGGTCTTCCACTATTGTGTGAGTACCAAGGGAGCAGGGCAAGGTAGTTTTTAAAAGTTCTTTTCACTGAGCATTCCTTTCACTGTAAATTAGTATGTTCATTGTGGTTCACTAGAGCCATAATTATTACATATCATATTTAATCTGTGATTCCTTTGTTACACCTTCGTTTCTTTGTCAGTAGCACTTGTGGCCTCCCTTAACAAGTGGGACCACACCTGAGTCATGTTTGTTATTTCCCACCCCCACCCCTGCCTTGTTTAGTAATTTTCGATAAACGTGATAAGTTAAATGCGTGATGTTGCTATTTAGTGGCTGGATCCATGATGGTGTATCTGGATAGAATTTTAGTGTTCCAGCTTCTTGTGGAAGTTGTTAACGGCCTTAGACCTTACTCTCTTAGGCTCGCTTAGGATACTGAGAACCCTATCTCAGTCATTCCTTAACTGTGTCACACTGACTCAGGTGATTACCTGTTTTAAGCCTCAGTTGTTCTATCTGTAAGATGGGATGATGCCTCCTCTTTCACAGGATAGTTCTACAAATTAAAATGAGAACATATGAAAAGGACTTGGCCTCAGTGCTTGGCACTTGTGGGTACTCAATAAGTTGTAGGTATATTATTGTTATTAATTATGAGTAAAACTAATTTTATGATAATTGAATTCCATAGTAGAGAGAATAAATATAATAAAGACACTATAAATGATAACTCACCCTTTAGAAGCACTTATCATGTAATAATCTCATGGGAAGAGCTTTATTTCATGGGATGTAATGTAACTGAACATTGGAATTTAAGTGCTCAGTGAATATTTTTTAAATGAATGGATACTGCTCTGAATTTGTTTCACTTTAAAGTGGGGTGATGATTTACATATTACAAATGAGTGTGTGTATTAATATAAAAGTACTTGGTAGGGTACAGTATAAAGGTAAGCTATAAGTAATACATGCATGCATGCCTGCGCATGTCCTCAGTCGTGTGGACTCTTTGCAAATGACACTATTTTAAAAGACAGCATAGTTTCATCCCAGAAATATTTTTTTCCACTCTAAAATATGTTTCTTAGGTGTGTAAAAACTAATATTAAAAAAATACAAAATTTGAGTTTAGAGGAGTAATGTCCTAACTTCAGTCCACTTTGGTAAATTTATGCTATGTGGCATGTGGTTGGCAGATATAAATTTGAAATGACCAGTCCGCCTTTTGCGTAATAAGTCCTCGGCCTGGCCGCCATCTTGTTCTGTGGCCACGCAGGCGTTTGTTAGGCTCTCTTGAGAAAGTTCCGACCTCTTTAAGGGGCATGCTGCTGCTGCTGCTGCTGCTGCTAAGTCACGTCAGTCATGTCTGACTCGGTGCGACCCCATAGACGGCAGCCCACCAGGCTCCCCCGTCCCTGGGATTCTCCAGGCAAGAACACTGGAGCGGGTTGCCATTTCCTTCACTGAATGAAAGTGAAAAGTGAAAGTGAAGTCGCTCAGTCGTGTCCGACTCTTAGCGACCCCATGGACTGCAGCCCACCAGGCTCCTCCGTCCATGGGATTTCCCAGGCAAGAGTACTGGAGTGGGGTGCCATTGCCTTCTCCATATTGTCTGTAAACCCTGAAACATGGAAACAGCGCCCCCTGTTTGCGCTTTGTTTTGTTTAGGACTCCTCCCTTCAGTTCCGAGGAGGAGCTGGATGCTGACGACCTCGTCCAGGCGTTCGCTTCCCCAGATGTACTCCCTGTGTTGTCGTCTAAAAGCAACAAGAGTAGTTTCGGAAAGAGCACCGTCGTCAAAAGCGACACTGACTGGACCGAGGGAAGTGAAATTGAGGACTCTGATATTTCCCCCAAGCCCACAGGTAAGCTTTCCTTTACTGAAAACCCATCTGGAAATTTTGATTTTAGGACAGTGGTTATCAACCACAATGCTTCTGTGGACAGTGGTTCTCAGCTCTCCATACCGGGCATCTGAGCTGAGAAAGTTCTCGAGGAAACGATGTGACCATAAAATGAAAGTGCTAGTCCCTCAGTCTTGTCCGACTCTGCGACCCCATGGACTGTAGGCTGCCAGGCTCCTCTGTCCTTGAAATTCTCCAGGCAAGAATACTGCAGTGAGTAGTCATTGGCTTCTCAAGGGGATCTTCCCAACCCAGGGATCCAACTCGGGTCTACTGCATTGCAGGCAGATTCTTTACAATCGGAGCCACAAGGAAAGAAAGTATGGGGTTAATCTAAAAATTGTTGATGCCTGAGGAAAAATGGAAGGAGCTTAGCAAGTAGTTGATGTTCAGGTGGAAGGAGAGGAAGGGGTTGGGGATGTCTGGGTGTATTAGTAACAAACGCAGGGTTGCTGTAATGAAGTACACGGTGTGGCTTAAACCACAGAATCTGCCTCATAGGAGCTGTAAGACCACAATCAAGGTGGCCAGGTTGGATTCTTCTGAGAGCTATGAGGAGAGGACCTGCTCTGAGTCTCTGTCCTTGGCTTGTAGATGGCTGTCTCCTCCCTATGTCTCCTCACGTTGCCTTTCTCTGTGGGTGCCTCTGTGTCCAAATTTCCCACTCTTGTCCAAGGACACCAGTTGTGTTAGATTAGGGTCCTCCTTAATGACCTCACCTTAACCTAATTACCTCTTTAAAGGTCCTGTCTCCAAATAAGGTCACCTTCTGAGGTAATGGGCGTAAGGACGTCAACGTACGCATTTGGGACACAATTTAACCCCTAATACTGTGTGTCCTTGAGAATAACTGTTCTAACACACCATGCTGCCTTTTGGAAACAGGGCAATTCTAAAGGAACGTGAGGTCCAAGTTGGTGATTGCTGATAATTTGCCAAGGAGAAGAGGCAAAAGGGTCATTAAAAAAAGAAAGAAAGAAACTCTGTTTAATGCAACTTAAAAATTCTATATTTTAAATATATCAGATGTAATTAGTTTATTGTATAGAATTTGTGTATACCATGTATTTTTAGAATCATGTAAAATATAACTTTTAAAATAATTGTTTTTGAAAATACCATATGAATATCCATTCACACAGGCTGCCTCACTGAAATTAAAGTTTCTGATCATGAGTCTGAATGACATCCTTTTTTGATTTAAACTAAAAATTTTATTCTTCTAGTCTAGAGGATCATGATTTTTTAAAAGGCATTATCTGTGATGCTTGGACTCTCTCTGGAGAAGGAAATGGCAACCCACTTCAGTATTCTTGCCTGGAAAATCCCATGGACAGAGGAGCCTGGCAGGCTATAGTCCATGGGGTCACACAGAGTTGGACACAACTGAGCAACTAACACACAGACTCTCTCACATTGTAAGATTATTTTGGAACTGAAGACTAATTTTTAAAACGTTACCTGTTTTCTATGGGTCCTATAGGAACCTCCATTAAAACATTAACTGGAAAAGTTGAAAAGACGATTTCAAATCACAGAAATATGAATAAGCCAGTTGGTGGAATTAATGTTGCTGACTCATTCATCAAAAAAGAACTAAAAGAAGATCTAAAGGTGAAATCACTTTTACTTGTTAAACATACACAAATTCATCTTTTAATGAATATATCATAATAATTGTATTTTGTAGTGAAATGTAAAACAAATACAATTATTTAGTACAGTAGAGATTTTTACTTTATCTTGTTTTCAGTATTGCATTTCCATAGGGAATCAAAGATACTGAAAGGATAACTGGTAATAATACATCTTACGCTTATCAGGTTTTACAGGTTTTCAGAATCCTGCCACGTGTATTATTTGACACTGGTAGATATTAGGTAGTTTGTTCACAGAAACTTGTGACTGAATAGAATCTGGGCTTTCAGATATGAGTCCAGGAACCTTTTTGCTACCAAGATAGGACCTGGAAGGGAAATCGGGACTTTTTAGAGTTTACCCCACTTGGCAGCTGGAGTCCATGACATGCTTTAGAGAGACTGTGACCCGAGCGGAGGACAAAGCCGAGTCTCCTCCCTGAGACTTTGGGCACGCTCCAAGGTCTGGCACCAGGCCCCGGAAGTGCTCCTGTGGATGGAGACCTGGGTGGGCTTCTCTGTGTTGACCGGGTCTTCCAGTAGTAGTTGCTCTTTCTTTAATTTTTCACCTACATTAGATTTAATTCTTCCCTGCTCATCTGTGGAATCCAGAGCATTCTGTCCAACTACTTTCATAAGTTAGTGCCATTTGTGTTACCCAAGCCCAAAATGACAAAAAGTCACATCAGTCAAGAGCCACCGTGTCTTCCTTAGAAGGTGCACTGGAGAAATACACAGTCCTTCCCATCGGGGCCGCTTTTGCAGGGCCCTCGTGTGACGTCTCCTGCAGTTAAATGTCTTAGCATCACAGAGGTAAGAGCCCCAGAGCTGGTCTTACTGCTCCTTGGGGAGCATCCTGACTTGACTTTACAACGTAGTTTCTGGAATTTTCTAAATTCACGATTGCCGCATAGGAAACATACATTTCCATGACAACAGACAAAAAGATGTGGTTCCCTCTGCTTTCGAAGCACAGATTTCCAAACCCATTTCATCGCCCTCGGAGATGACCAAATGAGAGACCCTCTGAGGCTCCCAACTTCTTACCATTTAGCGTCAGTGGCCCAGTCTGTTTGAGGGGCTCTAACACACACGGTTTCTTTAGGGAACATTCATTTTTCTCCGCTTTTTTTTTTTTAGTGTACAGATGTGGACGATGATGACTGGGACATATCATCCTTAGAGGAAGACAGATCTATAGGGAGAAAAGCTGGGCGAGAACAGAAGGAACCTCCTCCACCTGTGAAGAATGAGTCAAATTCTACTCAAGTGCCAAATGCCTGGGTTGCAGCTAACCCAAAAGGACCAAAGGGAGAAGGTTTGCAGTTTTGGTGTCTACCGGAAGCCTTTATAAATACCAGACTACCCTAACGGGCTTCCCTGGTGGCTCAGCGGAAAAGAATCTGCCTGCCAAGCAGGAGATGTGGGTTTGATCCCTGTGTCAGAAATATCCCCTGGAGAAGGAAATAGCAACCCACTCCAGTATTTTTGCCTGGGAAATCCCATGGACAGAGGAGCCTGGCAGGCTACAGTCTGTGGGGTCACAAAAACGTTGGACACGACTGAGTGACGTAAAAAACATCATTTTAATAAGGACTGAATGTGAACAACTTACTGGTTTAGTATCTATTTACTAATTTTCTAAATTTTAATTTCAGTTTCTAATCTTTTGTCTTTAAAAATTTTAAACATCTATTTTTGAAAGTGGCCCTACAAATACTCTTCACGTAGATGCCTCCTAGAAATTTACATTTCTGATACATACCTAAATGAGGCCACTTTTTTCATGACTATCTTCCTGTATTCATCTGTGTGTTAAATATTGTTATTTTCTTCCAAGGAAGATTCTTCTTGGAACATTGTAGCCAGTGGAATGAAGGACCAGGGAAACTGTTTACTGCCATTGATCCTATCCACCCAGGCTAGAGTCTGGATAATAAGTCCACTCACTTAACCTCTCAACACATTTAATCTTTAAAATCAGAAAATATAATTTGTATTTTTTTAAATCAGAGAAGTTCTTTTCCACATCCCCCCAACCCCTCCTGCCCCCTACATACCCACAGTGCCTCCTCCCAGCCATCCTTACATCCCTGCAAGTAACCGGCTCAGACTTGTTTCTGCTGCTGCTGCTGCTAAGTTGCTTCAGTCGTGCCCGACTCTGTGCGACCTCAGAGATGGCAGCCCACCAGGCTCCCCTATCCCTGGGATTCTCCAGGCAAGAACACTGGAATGGGTTGCCATTTCCTTCTCCAGTGCATGAAAGTGAAAAGTGAAAGTGAAGTCGCTCAGTCGTGTCTGACTCTTAGCGACCCCATGGACTGCAGCCCACCAGGCTCCTCCGTCCATGGGATTTTCCAGGCAAGAGTACTGGAGTGGGTTGCCATTGCCTTCTCCAAGACTTGCTTCTAGACTCATCGATTTTAGACGTGAACTTTCTAGGTGCTGATAAGACAGATGAAGATTTGGCTCCTTCTCCACTGCCTGCACCTCTCATGCCCCCTCTTCGGTACTTTCGTTCCCCCATCTATAATTTTAAATGAATACATGCACATCTCTTGGTCTGTTTATAGCAGGATCTTGTACCCCGCCCCCCGCATTTCTAAGATGAACCATTGCTGCCTCTGTCTTCACTTGATCTCTTCTCTCCACCAATGTGTCAGGTGTTAACACTGACCTGTTCTGTCACCATCATAAGTTTTCTGTGCTATGTCTCAGCATCCATCCTCATCATTGAAAAAGCAAAAGACGCGTTTACGCTACAATGACTGTGGAAGGACTCGGGACACTCAGAATGCGCTGAGTACATTTCCTCCTGCCGGTGCCATGACCCCACGCCCCTCAAAGAAAACATCCCTACTTATGCTCAAGTGGAATTCTCTGTACTCTGTTTCAGTGGCTCAAGGCACTTTTGATCTAACTTCACCTTTAAGCTCATCTATGCTAGAGAACATATTTTTAGCATTTAGTCTCTCCCTGGCTTGTTAATTTTATTCTCCTCTCTTAATGGCTGCCCACCTCCAGGCGCTGTGCTGAATGCCAGGAGGTGGGGGCCGGGTGGAAGCTTTGCTACGAGGGCCCTGTGAGGCTGACCTAAAGACATGGCCGTACCGCGGTGGTGGGATGGTCCGCAGCATCCTGCCCCAGCCTGTGGGAGCTGGGGGTGGGGTTGGCAAGCCGACGGGCCCGAGTGACGAATTACAGTGTGAAGTTATGAAGCTTTTACTGGCTGGACAATGTGCTCGTTTAATCACGGGGGCCTCCTCTCCCTCCCTCCCTGTCTCCCACACAGGACCTCAGGATGAGTCCAGTACACTGAAAAGCAGCTTAGTAACCGTGACTGAATGGAGTGACTCTTCAGACGTGTAACTGTCACCCCGTGCGTCAGGAGGTCCGTCCAGACTTCAGCAGTATTTGGTATCATGGTATTTCAGCACTGCCTACACACAACTATAATTGTCCTGCCTGACAGTATCTCCTGCAATAACAAGGAAACCGGCTCTCAGAGAACAAGAGTCTCTTTAATGGCACCTAATGCAGTGTTAAAAAAAAATCACACACAAATTGTCAACAGTATTTTGAAGCATATAAAGGTGTTTAAGAATGCTGCTGCTGCTGCTTAAAAATAATGTGTCACTGAAGTCATAAAAAGTTTTTTCTTCAGAACAGTGCTCTAGTGTTTAGGTGTATTTTTTTCAACTAATTTTTAAGTGAATTTTTTTTTAAACTAATAGCAGGGTTTAGTTTGCATTTAAACTTTAAAAAAAAATATCTTTCTTATGTACATTGTCCTGTTGGAAGTGTTTCACTATAAAGTTCTGTATCCTTAAAATGCAATTGGTGGAAATCAGTGAAATTTTAAGAGTAGACAGCTTATGTTTCATCTAGAAGTAAGTTTAGAGTTAATAAGAATATAGTTTGCCCATATTAACTACATTTTCCAGAAGTACTTTTACCATATGCAGCTTTTGGCCTCTGTAAGCATGTTTTAGAACTTAAAATACTATTTCTGCAGCATACCCTTAACCTTGGATATTTTATGAATAAAATGTAGCCATTTTAAATATCAGTTAATTTATCAGACTATGAATAGAATAGATTGAATCAATCCTGAATTCATATGTGTCTGTAGTTTTTTTTCTTTTTTACTTTTTTAAAATGCCCTTTCTGCATTAGAAAATACCTCAAAACTAGTTATATTCTTAACAGTGACATTATCGATAGTCAACACATTCACAGAAACTGTTTTTTGCATTTTTTTATACTTTGTGGTACTATCTGTACTTTTATTTCCCCCCAAAAAGTAATATTTTAACTAAATGGTCTGTTAGGGTTTGGAACTCTCTTTGTTTTGTCAGCCTTTCAAGTAAAACCCTCAATGACACCCTTGTGACTGTGGCTGAGTTATTAGAGCTGATTTCAAGTTAAACTCATCTCATTCAAGGATTTAAGCTTGCTTGGTAGCTATGCCATGTAACATGGTGATCTAAAAGAGCAATTTTCTTTTATCTGTTTCTGCCCCACCAGGGTCCTTTTTACTTGTGGGCCACTTACTTTTTTAAAAACTTCCCACTAAGGCCATTTAATGCAAATATACCTGCTTTAAATGTAAGTTTCTAAAAGCTCAAATAAACCCCGAATCAAATCTTCACTGTAGAAGACACAGATAAGCAACCTACAACGATGCCTAGGAAGGCACGTGGGCTCCTGTGTTCACTCACTTACCCACTTAGATCTGTTGAGCTCCTTGTTCTGTTTTAATGTATGTTATTAGTTCATTTGATGAGAACAACTTTGAGACATATTATTTTAATCTTCTTCTTAAAGATGTGAGAAACTAAGCTATACAATAACTTGCCAAAAGCCATATGACTAGAAAAATGACAAAAGCAGGCTTTAAACCGGGCCTCAACTCCCAAGCCCGGGGTCTGCCAGGTCTTCATTCCTAAACGGCAAGGACTGGGGAAAGACGACGACCGTCTGCTAAGTAACACAAGTCTTTATGCGTCTGCGTCGCAAAAGCTGATATTCTGTTTAGTCCTGTCATGTTAGGGTGGACTAGAATTGCCCGTTTTCCTTTGGACCATCGCCTTATATTTCCTGTCACGGACACGTGGCTAATGTTTCTGGCTCTTGACAGTTTTTCTGTTACTTTGACCCCTTCTCGCCCGAAATTCTTCAGAAGCTGTGAAAGTTCAATACAGTCAAAATATTTTCTTCACCAGTACAGCTCTAAGAATTTAAAAATTTGTTTTAAACACACATTCACCAAACCCTGTGCCCACATTGCTTATAGCACCCAGCTTCCCTCAGTGGTTTTCAGTTCATTTGTATCCCCGGAAAAGGTAATTAAGTATTATCATGGTCTGTAAAAAAAAAAAAGTTTACTGTATAAACTCATCCATTTTCTTTTCAGTGAGCACCTCCAAACAATGTGATTTTTCCTTTTAAGTCCTTCAGGCTTGAGGAAGATGTCACGGTCACCCATGCTGGGACTGGTATTGTCGGGGACCTGAGTCACAGATGACATGGCTAAATGATTCGTAGCCACAGCCTGAGACTGTATATACTTCACCCTAGACTGCCTCGGTTCAAAGTCCTTGAGGTTTTGTCGCTTGCTGTGGCAAGTCACTTCAGCTTCTCTGCTTTCATTTCATCCTCTGCCAGTTCAGGGTCCTACAGTACTTACCTCAGAGGGTGGCTATGAGGCTGCAGTGAGTGAGGGCACACAGAGCGCTCAGAGCAGTGACGGGCACACACAGGCTGAGGTAACTATTGCCCTGTGGATATGAGATGAAAGGGCTGGCTTGAGAAATGAAACGTTGTCTCTGGTCAGAGATCCCTGGAGGAACTTACACATCTTGAAAAAAATGCTGTCTCTCCATTGCCAGTTGGTTCCCCACACACAGCCTGAGCGACACAGGTCCTCAGGAACTCGGTCCATTGTTCCTGCGTGAGGCAGGGACCGTGCAGCTCCAGGCCCTCCTCTGTCAGCCTCAGAGTCGGCCATGACCAGTGCATCCAGATCTGCTCTCTATACCGGAGGAGGAGGTATTTAAGGAGGACCGGCCGGGTAGTGGGCTGTAGCATCTTGGCCCCATGAGCCCTTCCTGGAGCAGCCGTTGAGAAGCACAGTGGTGACGGACAGGTGTCAGCAGCTAGAAATCAGCTCTACCCAGCCAGCATATGTCCATTCCACCCAGACATCTGAGGAATAGTCTCAGATCACCCCCAAACTGTTTTACAAGTCATGACTCCTCAATACACTGTTTAATATATGAAGGAAAAAACACATAAAAAATGGGGACGGATACTGCAAGGTATGGGTGATTAAGAAGGCTACATTATGAACACTGCTGGAATCTTTGGTATTAAACACAGATGTATAAGATATATACAAATCTTGTAAATAGCCTGTTTATTTTTTTTTAATAGAAAGCCACAACAGGAAGTGATTAGTATGTAACTATAGAAGAACATTTACATCCAAGAATCAACAAATTCTTCAAATTCATATTTTAAAAATAGTTTGAGGGTTAATTATAGGAGGGCCTTGATGGCATCATTTTGTGAACAGTTCACGTTTAGAACAAACTCAAGACACAGCTTGAAGGCAGCTCTCTTTTTAGACGTATGCGTTTTTGTCAAACTGTTTTGAAGGGTTTGGGGTTTTAAGATCTCCTTCTCTGCCGTGATACTTTGTCCGAGAAGACATGACAGACGTGGCCCCATTGTACGTGTATCCCATTCTGAAAGGCAAAAGTTTGGCAGATGGTCTTTTACACGCGGGACAAACAAAAATAGGAAGAAACCACATCCCCCAGTTTCTGTCACAGCTAAGTTGTCTTTCCCTGATTATGTTTAGCTCTCTTCCCTTCTCAGCCCAAGAAATCGTTCAGTGTCATTTCAGAACAGCTAGTGTGACTAAGAGAATCTCTGAAGAAACTCATGGATTCTTAGTTTGTTCAGTTATTCTCCTTCAAAACTTACATAAAACTTATCTTCCTGGAATCTTGGAGACTGTGATGACCTTAATCAGCAATTTCCACCTATGTGAAAATTATAAGGTCAAAGTGAAGAATATGCCCCTAAAGTTAGACAAGATTTCTACTTACAGCGATAGCTTTGGAACATAAGAATGTCAAACTCTGCTTTTTTTCGTTGCTTCATCAAAAAAAATCTTTTTTAATTGAAGGATAATTGCTTTACAATATTGTGTTGGTTTCGGTCCTATATCAACACAAGCTCTGCTTTTTAAATTATAATTATCTATATTCTATTCTATTCAGTATAATTTTACCATATTAAATGTTATATTTACTATATATTCTTAACCTTTCCCAATTCTGGGTGTTTGAAGTTTCTAAGAATCATAAGAACTACCTATAATTTATCCCACATATAACAATTTAGAATAGTATTTTACTTTTTAACAGGCCATTTTTGTCTCTTTTCATACCTGGGTGCTTTGTTGTTGTCAGATATTGAAAAGCAAAATATGACACCACCAATTAGGCAGAGTGAGGCTCCTGCCCATCCAATAAACAGAGCAGCTCCTAACTCATACCTGTGAAGAGTACCACACAAGTGTTAAAGCTTACTGATTTGGGGAGTAAACAGCATTTAACACTACTAGTCAACACTTACTAAATGCTCATAATACACTTGCTATGGGAGCTTATACAGGAAGCAACAGTATCTGTAAAGAATGCTTTATACTTTTCTCAAAGTGTTTTTACAATCTTCACTCAACTGTATCTTCCCAACATCCTGAAAGGAAGCTGAAGGCATCGGCATGCCTTTGGATAAAGCAGAAGCCATGGACTCAAGGTGAGGCCTCCTGGCTCTGCCAGGATATTGCCTCTGGGCTCTGCCTGAAGGCCAGATGTTTCCATCTATTTATCTTGTTGTGCAGGGTAAATTATTTAGGTAGGCTTTAGTTGGAAAAAGGAAAGTTGCCTCTGCTTTTATTTTAGTTCAACTCAGTAAGTGGTTAAGCATCTGCTGTGTGCAGTCATGTGCAAGGTGCCAAAGGGTGACAGAACATGCCACCCCAACTATGCCACTTTGGCACAAGGAGCCAAAAGCAACTGAGAAGAAACAGGAAAGCTCTCTGCCTTCTCCCTGTTTGCCTAAAAGCAGGGCATAAACGTGTAAAATTGTCCCCTATCCCCTCACTACCAGGAAGAAGTTAATTCTCAGACACACTGAACACCCTGCTTAGCCCACAAGTGGCACTGAAGCAATCTACATTAACAAATTTCACTACTTTGCATCTTTCATTAGTTCCCTCCTCACATTCAGGTGAGTCACTCAATTGTGACTGACTCTTTGTGACCCCATGGACTGCAACATGCTAGGCTTCCCTGTCCATCACCAACTCCCGCAGCTTGCTCAAACTCATGTCCATCAAGTTGGTGATTTCATCCAACCATCTCATCCTCTGTTGTCCCCTTCTCCTGCCTTCAATCTTTGTTAGCCTCAGGGTCTTTTCCAATGAGTCAGTTCTTCACATCAGGTGGCCAAAGTATTGGAGTTTCAGCTTCAACATCAGTCCTTCCAATGAATATTCAGGACTGATTTCCTTTAGGATTGTCCCTCCTCACGTGCCTTCCCACAATCCGTGTCTCTAGAAGCTCAAAGTCCTTTTCCTTTGTCTTGTCACTTCTCTACAGATGTACTGTTCTTTTGTTAAGATGCCATATAAGCCCAAGTTCTAGCCACCCTTTGAATTACACGCCACTAGGTACTCTCTTGTGTAGGGGCAATGCACATATAAATAAACTCCAGTTTTCTCTTATTAATCTTTCTTCCCAGCAGAGAACCTAGGAAAGTAGAGGAAAAAATCGTTTTTCTTCCTCTACAGTGTCCACGATAGATACAGCCTCATTGTGCTTATCACTACAGTCCAGGGAGAGATGAATACAAAAGTATCATTTAGTGACAGCCTGCTATGAAGCCTCTCCCTGATGGCAGGCCATAGTACACCATTGATTACTAGAAGAGATGCAAAGGTAAGTAAGACAGCCCTTGCCCTGGAGAGGTCACCATTCAAAGGTACAAACACCACCACCGAGAACAACAAAGGAAGTCACCGTGGAGGACTGGAGGATATCCGTTCAGGGGAGATATATATATGTATGTTTTGGAGATACAAATATAGAATGAGACAAGTATAACAAAATCTTAGGGGTTATGGTGGTCTCATGTCTGCCTGTCCTTTTCCTGAAGAATCAGGTTTGTTTTTTTTTTTTTAAATAAGTGATTCTAGGACTTTTAACTCACAGACCTCTATCACAAGGTGAAAATAAATGGATGACATTCCCTACCTAATGGTGCTTTTCAGTGTTAAGTCAGAGGGGGAAGGGTCTGTTTTGATCATACAGAATCCAGAGGGGCTGAGAACGAAAGGAAGAGTCAAGAGTAGGAGGGGAAAGTTGGGGTCAAGGTCAGGCTATCTCCCCTGGACCTGGTGCCGGGTCTGGCTTAGGTATCAAGGCCTCCCCACACTGTGGACAGCATCTGGCATGCGTGGCCTGTGCCTGTCCTGAGCTTTGTCTCGTCCTTTTCAGCATGCTGTGTCACTATGTCTGAACTCCCATCTGGGCAGGGGCAGGCAGCGGTGGTGGTGTGACAGTGTGGCTCTGGCCACCAGCCAGTGGGAGCAGGAAGCAGCCTTTACACAAGACAAGGGCCTGGTGGTCTCCTTGCCCATTTCCAGATCTGACTTTTCTATTAATTTCACAGCTTCCATCTGCAACTGGGAAGAGGTGAATTATATAATACACACTACAACTTGGCATGTGCATGCAGGCTAAGTCGCTTTAGTGGTGTTTGACTCTTTGTGACCCCATGGACTGTAGCCAGCCAGGCTCCTCTGTCCATGGGATTCTCCAGGCAAGAGTACTAGAGTGGGTTGCCATTGTTACATGATACACACTGCCTCGTGATCCCTTCTTTTTCACTCTCGCATTGCTTTACCTGGGGAATCAAGGTGAGAGCTAAAGGAAGAGCTATAAGCACCTCATCCTGCACTAAAGCACTGATTAGGCTCTGGGAACCGAGAAACTTCTCGAACTGTTCCAATCCGAGGCAGTGGCAGAAACAGAAGGTCAGTGTAAGTGGGGAAAAAGCCTTCAGTGTGCACAGAAACCAGCTTGAAAGAGGACTGGACAGTGAAGTGTACAGGTGAAAAGAACTGGCCAAATCAAGAGTGTTAACCTGTAGTTTTATAAAAGATACCTTCATTAAATGTCACGTTATACATCTACAAAGGATATCCTGGATTCCCACAATAGGCCCTTCTTGTACAATGTTTGGATGACATTATACAAATAAAACGAGTAGAGGGCCTGCCAAGTCGTAGGTACCGGTCAATGGACCTCTTTAAAATACCTGCAGTTTCTACAGTAAGCTGGCATCCAGTCCATCCACTGTCATGCTATTACTGCAAAGACAACTAAAGGATGAGCACACTGAACATTTCGACATGGAGGACATTATTATAGGATTACAATTTAACAATACTTTCTATTTTTCTTTATTTTTCTCCTTAGAGCTTAGGCTGTCTTCTCTCCTGAAACTATGCATTAGTATATTAACTTTCAGTGTAAATACTCCTGGAAAAAACAGTCTGAGATTTTTCTTAAAACATTTAGCTTTCTAAAACAGGATGCCAGTGCCAGGATCATGGTTAAAAATAAGTCTCTAATAATTGATAGTGGTCCATTAGGGCATAGGTTGGTAGAACTCAAATCAGCTCACCACTGTGAATTCATTTAAAAAGAGCATACAACTGGGGAGAAATCAGAAGATAACTACCCACACAGCTCAGATGTTGGGAACTATGACTTTATATTCATTTAAGCAAACTGAAACTTTCTGAAGGGATTTAAGAGTCACCAGTGTGGCTTATATTAAAAACTGGTTTGGGAATTCCCTGGAGGTCCAGTGGTTAGGATTCTGACCTTCCATTGCAGGGGGTACAGGTTCAATCCGTGGCCATGGAACTGGTTCATTTAGTCCTGTTTTTAAACATATTTTTAGATTTTCTTGAAGTCACTAAATATGGACTCTATTCCAAGGACAGTACCATTTCCTTTTGAGCTTTTTATGAATTCTGTCAGAGTCAAATATTTAATAAATAGAACCATTTTAAAGCTAAAGTCTTAAAGAGACTCCACATCTATACCAATAGCTTCTAACAATTGGATGCAAGGGATTCTGTGACGTGGTTCTCTCTCTTAGAGACTTTTTCTTCTTCCTTCTGTTGAAAGACATGTACAGCAGACTTATTCAACAGTGGCTTGAATTCACACCCATCAGTGTGCATGATCTGGCAAAAACAGAAGTGTTATTAAAAGACAGGATTGAGGGTGAGCCACGTAACATCCATTCAGGTTTGTTCCAGGCCATGCCTCCTCTGACATTCATTGGGAAGCTCCATCTCTGCCTGGAAATCTTTCTTCACTTTTGGTAACACTGAAAAGCTGACTTCAGGGCCTCAGGAGATTATCCAAATTTCAGATGATCTACTGCAGGTCTGTCTTCTGTTAACAACATCTTCCTGGCCCTAGACCAGCTTTCCCACTCTTTATTGAGCTGTTACAATCGCCAAAACTTCTTCATTATTCAGAAAGGCTACCAGTCTGCTTAGCACCAGACAAATGCAGGATGGACAGGCTGAGGACTGATCTTTGTTTTACAGATCAGAACCTTGTTCTTCGATTATCTCTCACATATTCTGTTCAATGGAAAGGACTCATAAAAGCAGCCTTATGACCTGAATTCATGTATATAATTGTGAATCTAGTAAACAAGCAATAGGGAACATTTTTCTTTCTATAGAGAGAAAGTAAAGCACAGATTAATGACCAGAATTTTCCCAAAAAAGAACCACAATGATCTAAGGCATTAAAATATACCTTGAATTACTAGATGAAGTTAACTCTTATTCACCTGGCTGTGCTACGACTCCAGGCTACTGTTCATTTCCTAACGAGAGAGCCTGGGCTAGAACCACACTCAGTGGTCTAAATTCTGATGCATTTCATACTCACCTCCTATTTTAGCCTAGTAACATGCACAGTAATCCTTATGGAACAGATTGAGGAACACCTCTTATCTCTGTCTTTCTTGCACCCAAAGCCCTGTCATCGTTTGATCTGCCATCTACAGGGAGCGCATGTATCCCACCTACCCTGTCACCTACCTCTGATGGTAGATGACACCATCAGAGAAGTACAAGCTAGATATTGTTCAAATCATGTGTTTCGGGGTGAATGAGAGAACACAGCGCTGTTCTCAAGGACCTTACAGTCTAGAGGCGATGGTCAGACATTAAATAATTAAAGGACAATGAAGCCTAACAACAGAAGCAGAAGAACATGTGTTTGCAAAGTAAACATTACATGTTCTCCCAAATCTGTATAGTTGTGGTCCAAGTAAGAGTCCACCATAACAGCAGCTACCGTCAGATCACTGTACCAGGATTTTGTTTTTGTGTTAAGTATTTTGGCATGTATTATCATATTTGATCTTCAATTCTAAGAGACAGTTCTTCCTACCATCAGAGAAAACTGAACCTGAGTGAGTTTAAATTATTTGCCTCCCCATACCTCAGCTAGGTAAATAGTAGAACCAGGATTTAAAACCCATAACTGATTCCAATCCTCGAGCTCTTTTTTTTTTTTTAAATTAATGTTTATTGGAGTATAGTTGCTTTAAGAGCCTGCTGAGCTACAGTCCACGAGGTCACAGAGACTGAGCTACTAACTCACCTAGTTGCTTTATAAAGTTGTGTGAATCAGTTAATCTCAACCTTTTTGACCCACCCCCCAGAGTAATAAAATAAAAACAAAAATAAACAAATGGGGCTTAATTAAAAGCTTTTGCATAGCAAAGGATACCATAAGCCAATCTTGAGCTCTTAGCCATCACTCTTTCTCCCTTTTCACCTTAGCAAAGGAAAAGATGGGATCAATATGAAAAGATACAATCAGTGCAATGTTTTGGGCTTGTCATTTCAGTAAGATGTGAGTTTTCCCTCTCTCCCCGGCTCATTGCCTTCTCAGTGGCTCTAGGGTATGGAATTTTTTTCCAGAATTCCCTCCGGCGGCCTTTTCACCCAGCACAAAAAGAGGTGAGGGTAGTAATTAAAATCAGGGCTTGCTGGACTTGAAAAAAGAAACTGCCGCCGTAAACAAAACAAAAACTGTTTAACAAAAGAAAAACCTCATCCTTTTAAGATCCCCAGAGAAAAGTGAGCTTGCTAGAGGTTGCAGAGCTAGAAGCCAAGTCTTTTGACCTCAAGGATGGACTTTTTTCCAAACATACTGCCCTACTCCTTATGTTAATCAAGGGTGGTAGTAGCCAAAACATTGCTGTTACCTTAGAACAACTAAATATGTTTTAAAAGTTCCAAGTTTAGGAAGTACATCCATATATTATCAATGCTAACTTTTAAAAATTGAACTTAATTGGTATACTGATCTTTTAAACATTACCATCAAAAAGAAACTTAACTCAAAGGCTTATATAATCCTTGGAGGAGGAAATGGCAATCCACTCCACTACTCTTGCCTGGAGAATTCCATGGACAGAAAAGCCTGGCAAGCCCCAGTTCATGGGGTCGCAAAGAGTTGGACATGACTGAGCAACTAACACTTATATAATCCAAGCTCTGTATCACCGCATGGATGGATTTTATGTGAACAAGCATTCTACAGGCATTATCTACAAGCACACCTTTCCCCCAAATACCCCGCATTCTTTTGGGGTCCCAGGTACCGGAAGCGGGCTGTTTAGTGCCCACCAATCCATGTATCTCCCAAGGCTGCTGCATTCTCCTCTCCCTTATGCAATTCATGTTAGTTAACAGCTTACTCAGTGATCTGCAAGACACCACAAGATTTCCTACCCAGGGCTTCCCAAAGAGCCACGAAATAGTGGCAGGCACCTCCCAAACCATGGCTAGAGTAGAAAGGGATAATTTAAATAAGCATCTACTTGCATATGGAAACTTTGTGGAGAATTCTCAAATTTAGGAAATGTAAAATAAATGAACTGCTACGTAATAGCCTCTGCTTAAGGGTCAGTCCCATTTAAAAGAGTAGCGTTCACTGAGTTCCTACTCTAGGCACCAGTCTAAACAGCTGAAATGTACCATCTCATTTAATCCTCATGATAAACTCGTAGTTCTCATTCTTCCCATTTTACAGATGAGGAACACAGGACACAAGAAGGGACAAGTAATTTCTTCAAGGCTACACCACTAAAAGATGGCAGAGCTGGGGTTCTCTCCCAGGCAGCCTGGATCCAGGGTCCTCATTCTTGAGGTCTCCCCTCCCCCATTCCTTTAACCAAATCTCCCCAAGCATGCTCAGTCTTTCCACCCTAAGAGAGATGCAGACAGACAGACAGCTATACACCACTGCTTACTAATCATCCTTGCTGTAAACATCATAGAGTGTGGACCAGTTACAAGAGATGCCCAAATCAGCAAGATGTGGTCTTCGCTTCAAGATACTCCTGGTCTCGTTTGGAAGATAGACCAACAGGCAAGTGCCACTGCCCAGTGGGATTGTAACAGAAGCACCAGGAGCAAAGGGAGCACCCTGGTGGGCACCTCACCCAGAATGCAATTCCTGCAGGATACACAGAGGTGGGCCGGGATGTGAAAAGGAGAGGGAAAGGGGTGGTGGTGGTAAAAGCTGAGTCACCAGGAAGCATAGCAAACAGGAAGAAATTGTGGCTTCGTATACTGGTCAGTGAAAACAAAACACAGTTGCCAAACGTTTGATTTCTAAGTATATTAAGTTCTGCCAGCATGAAAAAGGCATCAGAGCAATTCTGATGATCTCAAGTGGTCAGTCCTACCACAGAACAAAGTGAATCCTTCTTAATATTTAACAGTCAAATTCTGGTTTGTTCTTAACACTTGGCACTGCTATGGAATCCCTTACCTGACACTCTATGAACCTCTTACCAGCATTAATTCATTCTCCAAATAACCTTATGATTGGAACAAGCTTAAGTAAACAAACATCTATAATTCATTAAATTATAATAAGGACAGAGTAGAGAAGTTAAATATCTTGGCAAGGCCACCTAGTGAGATCGACTGTCCTTTCAAGTTCACCTGGGAAAATGTGTCTAATCTAGAAACATACTTCTTGAATTGTCTGCTGTGCATTTACCTTGATAGATAACAGGAATGAGAGAATTTACCAGGAAGCAGACAGCTGTTATTTCTAAACTACTAAATAACCACAACAGTGAAAAGATTTTACCTTAGTAAAACTTAGATACTAAAGTAGAAACTAACTGTATTCCAGGAATGAAGCATGCTAAAGGTAAATAACTCCGTGGTTTCAAAAACTCTGAAATTAAAAAGGCTTGAGTATGATAAGACCCAAACCATGAATATCTGAGCCAAAATGTTAATGATAAATCTCACTGACTGAAAGAGAATAAATCTAAGATCAGATGTTCTGTTTTCTCAATTAAGGAAATTGGTTTAATACTCTTAACTATGCATGATTTGAAAAGAAGTTTCTTTATGCCAATCAATTCTTTGGAACCGTCTATTTAAGAAAAAAACAAAGCAAGACACTCAGAAAGATATTGGTTTGGACAACGGATGGTGAGAATAATGTATATTTCAACAAAATGATAGGGTGACTCATGCTAAGGGGTGCTTATGACCATGAGCTTTCAGGACGATAGATTTTGTTTTAATTTGGTAGATTTTGCTTTAATAAAAAGGAGGAAGTTGGTTTGAAACAGCCCAAAGGGAAGCATTGAGAAACAGTTTTCAAGGCTTTGCAGGAGTCCATCCTAGAGCCATAAAACATAATCACAACTTGAATAAAAGCAAGGAAGCAAAACAAAAGGGGGGAAAAAATGGGGAAATGGCAGAACACAACCAGAGCCAGGTGAAACTCTTTAAAGATTGCAATTGCAATCAAATGATTATAGGCAGGAAGAAAAATCTTCCCAGAAAAGTTGTGGGAAAGAAAGGGTTTTGGAAATAATCAGCCACTGAATACAAAGCCTGATGCTGTTTGCGGTGCAACTGCCACAATCTTCATCCCAATGATACATCAGAAGCCACTCGTTTTGTTCCCTCATCAATAAAGCACCTCCTGAGTTTCCTGCACATAGTAGGAATGTGGTGGGAACTCTGTGGATGAGCTTAGCCTTGTGTGTCTAACGTAAGCAACCAAGGTGAGTCTTGGAAATCCACAAAGATTCAGTTTACATGGTAAAGAATCCTTAAGAAAAACAACAGCAACAAAATCAGGTTCTGCGGCCCGAACTGTTTTTCAATGCATCTTAGGGCAGGTATTTGCTCACCAGAAATTTATTTTTTTATATTAATGAAAGATTTAATACAGCAAGAGATATAACAACCATAAACATTTATGCACATAATGACAGAGTATCTATGAAGCAAAAACTGGCAGAATGGAAAAAAAGAATAAACAGTTCTATTATAATAGTTGGAGATTTCAATATCTCACTCACAGTAATGAACAGACCAACCAGCCAGAAGATAGGGAAACAGAGGACTTAACACAATAAACTAATGAGATCTAACAGACATATATAGAGAACACCAACCAAAAACAGCATAAACATTCTTCTCAAGTGCACAAGACATTTTCCAAGATAGTCCATATATTAGGCCATGAATTAAGTCACCAGAAATGTAAACTAGAGCATGTGGCAAACACCTGCTCCTCACTGCTAAACACACACATCCCTGTGCCCAGCTGTGCCATCTAGGGCTGCAGGGAGACATGCTGCTCTAGGAAGATGAATGCATGATACAGATGGGAGAGGAGGATGAGCCGGCCTTCTGTCTCCATCTCCGCAGAGGCTTCCTCAGTCTGCTGAGATAACAGAAGGCCTTTCTACTAATCCCGAGAGGACTAGCTCTGCAGATCAGAATTTCACTTAACCAGGCACCGTGCTAGGCAAATAAGAGATGATATATAAGTGTTTTCTGATCTCAAGGAACTTACTCTCATGAACATCAATGAAGACACCAAGGAAATAATCAGAACACCCCTGGAGGGGTGCCCTCACCCCAGTCCCCCTAGGGCTGGCCCTGCCTTTGGCAGCAATTCTCCAACATATTCCTCTCCAAGTTCATGCACAAACTACATCAGAGGCACCGATTACTAAATTCCAGGAAATGCTAGCTTGGGAAGTCCTCTCCCCTAGAATATGCCAAAATCAAAATCTCACTTCAGAAATTAAATACTTTAAGACCTACGGAATCAGTTTACTTTGTGTTGATAGCCAATTTTCAGCTAATTGGTTTTCCTAATTTTTGTCTCCTTCTCTTCTACTAGAGGCTCTTGTAAGAGTAAAATAAAAATAAAATAATGTCTGCAATGCTCTGCTTGGTCAATGGTAGGGGCATAACATGTGTTACCTATTATTTTCATTATATTTCGTTATATAAGCATTTACTATTTATGCACGAACTACGCAAGAGACACTACTAGAAAAATCATTTCCTAAAGATTCCTAAATCCACCAGAAAAAAGTAATGGATCCTGATCAGACATTTTAGTAATTACTCTTTTAAAATTCTATAGTCTTTTATCTGAAGACTGAAAGAAAATCCCCAGCCTGATTGATAGCAGTACACATGCACACACGAGCAGTTTTCTACAGGAATCTATGGGAATATTCTCACGGAAGACAAACTGTTTGATGTATTATGATTTCTAATTTGGTATTCCTTGGGTTTTTTCCAAAGCAAAGAAATAAGCCTAGGGAAACTATAAAAAGCAACAGCCCACAATTAAAAACCAACAGCAACAAGAGAACTGGTCTGTAAGTGCCAAAGCATTCACCCGCAGCTGAAACTGGTCACATCTGGGTGTCGAGCATTTTTTTAAAGACCCTGCATCATGTACAGTTTCTTTACAAAGGTTTATTAGGTAAAACTTGTTAAGGCCATAGTCAACAGAACAAATGGAAAAGGCTGATTAAAAATGAAAAATAGTACTTTATTCACTATCATTTAATCATTTCTAATCTTCAGAACCACAGTCTCGTTTTCATCTCAATGTCTGCGATGGAAACTGGCCCACAGCCTAAAATCTGGCAAGTATCATTGTGGATGGACAGCAATCAAGGCAAACTCTTAATTTTTGGTTATCACACTTTCTCCTTCTTTCCTCCCCGTCTTACACCTCTCTTTCACTTTTCCCCTATTTGACTTCAGTTTTACAATGGATAGTAGATGAGCTTTAGCGTTCTAAATCCTAAGCCTTGAGCTATTTACAGACAAGTATGTTACAAGACATTTGTAACACTAACGCAGTGATTCAGTGCATCTTTTGCCAATGTAGCACATACACTGTTTGCTCTTAAAGGAAGTCATCAAATAGCCTCTATCGGTATGTCCCACTTTCATAAGCCATAGAGGAAATTTAGGTACCTTAATTTAGAAGATGATTTTAAATCCATTTCCTGTAAGCCACAAGCATACAGACTTAAGAAGAGTACTTACTTTTGCTCCACGAAGAGGGGATCAAAGAATTCTGTTGTGATTTTGTTTGCATACAGGGAACACCCGGTCATTGAGCACAGCCCTAAAGAGCATCAGAAGGAAAGCACTGTGACTCCTGGTGTTTCATTAACATCCCGAAGCACCTTGTTTGGAAGAAAGTTACTATTTACCTGACAGTATGAATACAATCCCAGCCAAACACGCAATTTTAGCTTTGGCTTTATCTGAGCCTCCGACTTTGGTACATTTCATGCCAATCAGGGCGAATATGGAACCGAAAAAGCCCAGGCTGACAGCGGCAATCATAAGTCCTCTACACGCCTGGATGTAACCTGCAATTAGAGTAGGGCATTTACATTAGCATAAAACATGTGGCTGTCCAGGGAGAAGCACATTTTACACTGTCCTCCTGAATGACTTTCTGTTTTCTGAAAAAAAAAAAAAAGACTGAAAAATGGTTAAAACACATGTTAAAACAAGCAAGAATGGAAAGAAAGTTAATCCCTATGGCACACTTTTCAGTCTGGCACATGCAGGATCCTCAGGCTACATCTCTGAGCTTTCCCACAGTCACAGATGAGGAAACTGACACACACAAAAGCTACATGATATGCCAGGGATGAGTGAGTAAGAGGCTGGAATGAATTCCATCCAGATCTGACTACAAAATCCACATGACAGTGCCTTTCACCCTGAGACACCTCATCCGCCACTCTCTCAACCCTCTTATTCCTTTGCACATCAGACCTTTAAAACAGATGTTTTAGTTATTTTGACATTGAAAACGTTATAAATGAGCAGAGCTCCCAAAGAGTCACATCTTCTAATATTGGTGAAAGATTATAAATGAGACCAACTGAAATATCATCATGAACCATGAGGAATCTAAATCAAGATGTATTTTTATGACCTTTTAAAACATTTTCAGGGCACATACAATAACACTGGGTTTAAATAAGCATTGGTTAGTTCCTAGAAGAATATTTTATAATTATGAAATTAACTGCATACAAATGGATACTTTCCAAGTATCCTAAAAGCTTGCTCTGTTGGTTTCTTTGAACATTCCTCCTGCACCACTCATTTTCTTATTAGCCAGGATGATGGTAAACTTCAGACTGGCTTTTGTCCAGACATTAACAAATTTTAAATTAATAGGATATACATGAATACATTTTAAAAATGTCATTATGTACATTTCAGCCTGAAACAGTGGTATATTCTGAAATAGTGATGACACACCAATGTAAGTAAATATTTGTTGAACAAATGAACATAATATCTATCAGGTTTACATTTGGAATTGAACTTTTTAATTTGAAAAAACTCATAAGTGCCAAGATAAACCAAGTCATTTCCTACTGTGTTCAGGCAAAGGCTATGATAATCACATAAGTAATAATTCTAAGGCTACAACAATCATATATTCAAGGAATAATGCTGCAAGGTGGCCTCCAGGCCATGTTTCTTGGTCAAAAAATAAAATTTTAAGTTTTATTCCTAACCCCAGGATCCATTTTGAAGAGTACCCAGAAGATGTTCTAATTAATTGAACAAATTTAGGCCTCTACAAATGCAAACCACAGTCAATCCTAAAATCAGTCCTGAATATTCACTGGAAGGACTGTTGCTGAAACTGAAGCTTTGGCCACCTGATGCGAAGAGCTGACTCGTTGGAAAAGATTCTGATGCTGGGAAAGATTAAAGGCAGGAAAAGAAGAAGGAGACGACAGAGGATGAGATGGTTAGAAGGCATCACCAACTCAATGGACATGAGTTTCAGCAAATACTGGGAGACAGTGGAGGACAGAGGAGCCTGGCACGCTGCAAGCCATGGGGTTGCAAATAGTCAGACCTGACTTAGCAATTGAACACCACCACAAATGCAGAAAGCAAGGACAACTATCTTTCATTTTATAGTATGAACTGTTTCCAGACAGAAAACAATTTTACTGATGGTCAGGCTGTCAAAAAAAAAAAAAAAACAGTAAAAGAAACTTATTTTTAGCAAAACAGAATAAGGGAGGCTTATTTTGGTAGCAACAGTAGTGCTGCAAGGGTGATCTGTGTGTTTGCTGCGGAATGCTAACTCAGCTCCATTTTAAACTGCAATCCTCAAGACCCCCAGCCAGAACCCAGGGAGCAGGAGAAGCACAGGGGGAGGAAGCCCTTAGTTCCTTGCAAGTTTTTTTTTTCAGATATAAATTTATTTTAATTGGAGGCTAATTAGTTTACAATATTGTAGTGGTTTTGCCATACATTGACATGAATCCGCCACGGCTGTACATGTGTTCCCCATCCTGAACCCCCTACCACCTCCCTCCCCCTTGCAAGGTTAAAGAGAGTCCTCCAGAGAAACTGCAACTGGCTCATCACTTACCACCAGAGCTACTGGGACAATGTGTTTTCAATAATTTTTTGACATTTGTTTCAACCTATGGTTTTGAGATGTTTTAGCTGATTCTTACTGCAATCCTAAACAGACTAGAAAGTGCATGTGTGACTTAGTAGTACTAATAGTCGCTCTGTCGTGTCCAGCTCTTTGTGACCCCATGGACTGCAGCCCATCAGGCTCCTCTGTCCATGGGATTCTCCAGGCAAGGATACTGGAATGCGTTGCCATTCCCTTCTCCAGAGGATCTTCCCGACCCAGGGACTGAACCCATGTCTCTTGCATCTCCTGTACTGCCAGGCTGATTCTTTACCACTAGTGCCACCTGGGAAGCCCATAACCTCTATTATAATGTTATTTAAAAAAAAAAAAAAAACTATTCTAGAAAACCTTATCATCCACCATAATTTGCATTTACCTTAGTAATCTCAGACTTTATGTACAGAAAACACACAAGCCATGCAAATGGTTAAGTCTACAATCTGATCACTCAGAATGTGGAATGCATTTTCCCAGATGGTACACAGTGGTCAGAATCCCAGGCTGGTGCATTCAACCCTTAATATGACTGGGGAAAATAACAGTAGGCTTTAAACTTTAACCATTACTTATACTATTTTTTTTCTGAGTTTCTCACTCGGTTCTCCTGTCTCAGCTCTGATACCTGCAGAAGGACTGGCTCTGCCCTCTTGGCACAAGAGGAGAGACAGAGAGAGAGCAGGTTCTGATGATGTCAGTCCTTCATCAGAACCAACCAGAATGCTGATGTGGAGGGGAAGGTAACTCTGCCTACCATGAGAACAGTAGCAATAAGTTGCTAACTCATTACATGCATAAAGGGTTTCCCTGGTGGCTCAGACGGTAAAGAATCCACCCACAATGTTGGAGATGGGGGTTCGATCCCTGGGTGGGGAAGATCCCCTGGAGATGGGCGTGGTAATTCACTCCAGTATTCTTGCTTGAAAAATCCCATGGACAGTAGAGCCATGAGGTCGCAGAGTCGGACATGACTGAGTGATTAAGCAGACACAGCACACGCACAAAAGAAGGCACTGCAGGGTCTGGAGTTCCTGGGATAAACTCCACTGCCAGCCTCAAATGGAAGCCAATTGTTGGTAGGCTTGAGGTCTGTAAATTAGCGGCTACCGGTTCTTAAAACACCCACAGACTCAAGCCTTGGGTGACTTCCCACAAACTCTTTCAGAGTTTATCTTTTGCAAAGCAGACTTCTACAACCTTGCCTTTTAACAGTTCTGGAGGTCAAAATTTATAAGTAACACCCTCAAGTGAAGTGGTGGTAAAAACCTAGTCAAGGAGGCTATTATTTTTGACAGGTCTAATTTACTGACACCGTTAATAGCTAATTAACACATTAAAGTGCTGAGGCATGAACATATTTGCTCAGAAGTTCTCTGAAGTATAATTTATAGTTAACTTCCTTGGAAAAAATGACAAACATTCCCACTAACAAAAATAGATGGCATAAACTGAAAAAAAAAAAACCTAAAGCCTAGCTTAAAATGCTTCCCAGCTGTAGTTCAAGTGGTGCTTTGAAAGGAATATGGGTTAGCAATAAACAGAAATCACCAGCTCGTTCAACCGTGAGCTTTTCAATTAGTAAAATACCATGACTTTAATGAATTCCATTGGAGGAAACCTTCAAGGTGTCCCTTAAAAGTTAAATGTTTTCCACCCGCACCTTATTTTCCATTTCCAACTAGCAGAAATAAAAATACCCACTTGGTGGAGACAATCTCCTAGCAGCACTCTTGCTAGTTGTTGATTGCAGGAAGAAAAGGAAAAAAAAAAGAACCTGCTTTTCTTCTGCTAGTAGCTTCGTGTGCTTTTAGCAGATCCTTTGCGAGAAGGATGGTATGAGGGGCAAATACGAACTCTGAATTTCAGCTCCGGTTCCTCTCTTTACCTGCTGTGTATCCTTGACTACATTCCCTAATCTCTCCAAGACTGTTTTTGCATCTGTAAAACCCAGGGAGAACAGCACTTACTTCACAGGGGGAATAATATGAACTAAGTGTCTAGTGAGTGGTAAGAAACACATCAAAGCTTCCTGTCTCTAACACTAAGATTGATTCTCGGCAGACATTAGAGTTGGAATCTTAACATGGCATTACATTCAATCTGTACATTTAGCTTTTTCCTTATAGGGAAAACTGGGATAACAATAATACCTCTTGACAATGAGGAATCAGAGCTTTGACCTCATACAGGAAATTCAGAATAATGACCCCATCCTCTGTGTCCAAGAGACACGTTCTTCCACCTAAGATGAGACAGGGGAGAACTCTAAGCCTTCTCTGTCTCTTGGATTTTTCTGTTTAGGTTAAGGGGAGGATTGGCTTACTCAGGGCTGGGGCCACCACACCCCCTGCTAATGCAGCTTTCTCCCTCCACTTCAAATGCAGTATCAAGATGTCCAAGTACACCATGCTGTGGGCAGGACCTGACTGAGGGCCAGCATCCAGCACATGTAGCTACCCCGAAAGTACACTGCAGAGCGTCAACAAGCAAAGGGGCTTGCTCCAGGAAGTTCCACTTGTAAGTGGTGGGAACTGACATCTCTACAGGGAAAAATGTAGCTGTGTGGTTGAACTCCCCCCTTCAAATATTATTCTGGGAGATAATGAAAAGTAAATGATCACTTTGGGATAGGCGATGCCCTCTTAGGCCACAAGAAGCTGAGCCAGCACCATGAGATGGATACACGGGATTATAGGATATATTTCAATGTTTTGTATGAGAAAAGACACCCACATTTAAAAGACAAGCAATGGGCTGAGACTGAAACATATCTAACAAATCAAAGACTGATATCTAGAATCTAAAAAAAAAAACCCAAAAACTAATCATTTAAACCAAGAGGAAACAACTGAACCACGGGCATAAGATACAGACAAGCAACTCATAAAAAGAAAAAAAGTGTTCTTTAAGTACATGATAAGATGGTCAAAATCACGGTTATCAGGGAAATACCAACTAAAAGCATAACATGATAGGTTGCTGCCCATTAAACTGGATGAGAAACTTAGTGGTGAGAATGTGGAGAGAAACAGGTATTCTCATATGCTAGGTGGAATTAATGTGGCAGTATAAACTGACTAATAAAATGAATATTCGACTGCTCTGACAATACTGTTTCTCAGTATTCACGCTACAGAAACATACATATGCACAAAGAAGCAAACAGAAAGGTTTTCAATAAAGCACTAAAGACAGTGAAAACCTAGGAAGGCTTTACCCAACGTCCAACAGTGGCTAAGTCAGTGAATAAACCAGTTTATTTAACAGTACTCATGCAGTCGTTAAAAGAGTTATTTCCATAGGTACCGACTTGGAAAGCTATGTTATTAACTTGAAAACAAGGCAGAACAAGCAGTGAAGTCATTTATGTTTTGTAAAGTCATTTTCTAGACACAAGAGCACATGTGGAAGGCCATTTTGTGAGCTGAGTTGTATACAAATGTCACGCCTCTTCTTTAGAGCTGGATGGCTGAAAGCTATGCTCTTCTTCCTCCTCACTACTCCTCTGGCCCCCAAATCTTTCTAAAAAAATATTTATTTATTTATTTGTATATGTGCCTGTATGTGTGTTCAGTGGCTCAGTCGTGTCCGACTCTTTGCGACCTCAGGGACTGTAGCCTGCCAAGCTCCTCTGTACGAGGGATTTTTACCAGCAAGAATACTGGAGTGGGTTGCCATTTCCTCCTCCAGGGGATCTTCCCGACCCATGGATTGAACCCATGTCTCTTGCTTGTCCTGCATTGGCAAGCAGATTCTTTACCACTGAGTCACGTGGGAATCCCTTATTTGGCTGCCCTAGGTCTTAGTTGCAACAGGGGGGTTCTAGTTCCCTGACCAGAGATCAAACCTGGGCACCCTGCATCGGGAGCTCAGAGTCTTAGCTCACGGACCACCAGCGAAGTTCCCATGCCCCCAGATCTTGACCATGATGTCTATTCTCACCTCAGACACATGGGGTGAGGACTTCACTATTCTACACCCAATCATTTTCATGAAGTATTTATTTCTCGATTGCGGCCTCTGTCCCCCAACTGTCCCATAGAAGGAAGTGCACCTGCCTGGCAGCCTCTCAGTGACAAGAGAGTTAAAAGAGAAGAACGAACGTGTTTAGAACAACTGTCAATCCATATTCCTAAATGGAAACCACAGAAAGGAGCCTGCCTGTTCAAACATCTATCTGGATGTGTGCTCTGCAGGGCACAGGAAATTCAACAGTCATTCCAGACCATCAATGGCATCCCAGCTACTTATTTTACACACCAGGATGGCAGACCCAGGTGTCACCCATCTAAAACCAGATACCTATTCCTTTCCGCGGGGTTTCCACCAAATACCTCCATTGAGCAAGAGTTTGCTTTTCGTGGCAAGCACCATCTCAGGGGAATTAAATTTTGTCTGTTATTTACTCAGCTACACAAACAAAAACTTGCTGTGCTGTAATAAAAGAAAAAGAAAACACCTCAAATCGAGAACTCATGTAAATGACTGTCTTAAAGTTTCTGCCAGGAACGAAGTGCTGTGAAATCCTGGGAGAAAGGAGCCTAGAACTTGAGCAATCAGTGTCACTGTGTGGACAGGTACCATTCCTCTTGAAACTAAAAATAGCCAGTTTTCTTTGTGAACACCTGTTGCTCTAATACAATACCTTATACAGCCCAGCTAACAAGAACAACCTAGAAAACAGTCTCATGAACAACCGGCAGCAGATGTGGACTTAGGAGAGCCACACAGAACTTGTCAGTTTCCCCGCACAAGATTCTGGGTGGCCAGGATTCAGCTACTCTCTGCAGCACAAGCAAGAACTATTTATTTCCCTAAAACTTACAGCAAGAGTTAAAGCCCAGCAGATTCATTTGTAGATACCTAGCGGTTTATTGGAGAAAGAAATGGCAACCCACTCCAGTGTTCTTGCCTGGAGAATCCCAGGGAAGGGGGAGCCTGGTGGACTGCCATCTATGGGGTCGCACAGTTGGACACGACTGAAGCGACTTAGCAGCAGCAGTGGTTTTTTGTGTGTGTGTGTGTTTGGAGGAGGGGTGCCCCTGCAATATTTCCTTTCCCCCAGCCCACTTTTAAAACCACGAATGAAATGGCTACAAGGAGTTCAGAACAAGCAAATTTCGCTTTGACGAGTCCGTTTAAATCAGAATCCAGCCCTTCTGGGGAGTGCTGGCTGGAGAGGGCAAGCCCCCTCTCCGTGACTCTCTGCCCCAACAGTTCTCAAGAGAGTGGGGGGTCCCATAACTCAGTCCTCAACTCCTAGGACAGCAGACCTGCTTCCCTCCATCCCAGTCGCCTCAGAGGAACCCACCACCCAGGTCGGTTCTGCGCGTCCCCTTTCTCCCGCCTCGGGGATCCGGGCTCAGACAGGCGCCCCCTCGGGACAGACGTCCGGGGAAGGCGGGCCACGGGCACCGGGGACTCTTCCCCGGCTCCTCCAGGGACCGAGAGGGAAAGAGCGGCCGGGCTTGGGAAGGAGTCCTGGGCGGGCGGCGGAGAGGGTGGAGGGTCCCGCCGGGGATCTTGAGGCTCAGCTCAGCGGGAGCCCAGCCACGGGCGGAGGAGGGGAGAGAGCGAGGGTCGGGGCCTGGGGGGCTAGGGGATGCAGACCGTCCAGCGCCAGCATGGAAGGAAAGTCCTTGCAGTTGGAGACGCCCGTGGAGTCCGTGACGCACGTCTTCCACAGGTTGGCCCAATAGGTAGCGGTGGTGATGACCGTGCCGTCGATGGTGGACACCTTCCAGTAGTCGGTGGGCAGCGTGGAGGACACCAGCACCCAGCCGGAGATGGAGACCATGAAGGCAATGATCTCCGACGCCGTGCTCGCCATGCCGCCCGCTGCCGCGGCGCTCGCTCTCGCACTCCCCACTTGGCGGCCGCACAGCGACCACCGCGCGCCCGGCCCCGCGGCTCCGCCCCCGTCGCCCCGCCCACCCGCGGCTCCGGCGCTAGGGGCGCGCGCGGACCCGGGACGCGCCCTGGGGGAGCAGAAACGGCTCGCGCGGAGCTGCTACCTGGGTTCCCCTCCAGCCTGCTGGCCCAGCGCGACCCTGTGCGTCCCTGCGGCTCCACTCCCTGCTCGCCATCTCGGGGCTGAGGCACCGTGGAGAGGGGCTCTCCTATTGAACAAATTGGCAGCCGAATGTGGACGACCTGCTGCATCCACCCTCTTTCCCCTCCCCGGCCCTACCCATTGGCAATAGCTTGGCGTTCAGAGTATCTTGTAAAAGCAGAGCAGAAAAAAAAAAAAAAAAAAGGCTTTTGTGTGCCCGGAAAGGACACGGCCTGCTAACGCAGCCCTTGGCCCGCTGAACTCTAAAGGTTTTCGTGCCACGCTCTTTTGGGTGACCCAGTTCAGCTTGTCAAGGAGCGATCACTGCAGCTCTGGGCTCGAAGTCAGCCTTGCCCTGAACTTCTGCAGTTCCTTTCGGCCCGGCGGCCTGCGGAAGGTCACTGCAAGGAGGTGGGTGACACAGGCCTCAATTCAGGACAGCGGTCTGTGCAGAGCCCAGGCTGCAAGGGGATCTCCTTTATGGTCCTGATCGTGACTGTTCCAGTCACAACGCTGGACTGCTGATACCAATGCACTACACGTAGGACATGCATTCAAGACATTTTCCTCTGGGTTCTTTCCAGCTCCCGTTTATGAGTCTCTTCTACAATGGTCTGTATCAGCTTCTCTGCATCTTGTTTTTTTTTTTTTTTTTTTACCAGCTCCACCTTTAGCATCTAACTGAGGGATAAACTCATTCCTTCATTGCTGTCTGAAAGTAAACTTAAAGGTCAGGGTGTACTTTTGGCTCCAGAGGTCACACATTTGGGCAAAGATGAGAGAACAAAGACTGGCTTTATTATTTGTGCCTTTAAAGTTCTTGGTGCGAGAGTGCGCTTTTGTGTCCGACTCTTTGCAATCCCATGGATTGTAGGCCAGCCAGTTTCCTCTGTCCATGGGATTTTCCAGGCAGGAATACTGGAGTGGGTTGCATTCCCTCCTCCATGGAATCTTCCTGAAATAGG